>NC_027753.1:39532920-39653659 GCF_000695525.1 Brassica oleracea var. oleracea | reverse complement strand
CATAAATTAACATATGATGATGGTGAGAGACGTTTGGAACCTTTGTTGTCTCCGTTTCTCTAGAATAACGATTTTTGTGGTTTGTCAACTAATTTTAGGAGAATGTGAAGTTTTACTAAATTGGTTGATAAAAAACAAGAACAATGCCCATGTACCATGTAAGAGAGTTTAGAATACATTAATACAAACTTAGAATGTGGTTAGAAATTTTTAAACAACTCTAAAGATTATTGGTTTCAGTTTATTAATCATTTAAAAAAAAACTTAATATTTTGTAGGGGTTAACACATAGATTTTGAGAAAAATTCAAAAAATATGACAATATTGTTTCAATACATAGTTGTATCATAAATTAACATATTATGATGGTCAGAGAGGTTTGGAACCTTTGTTGTCTCCGTTTCTCTAAAATAACGATTTTATTGTGGTTTGTCAAACAAAATTGGAGCAAATGAAGTTTTACTAAATTAATTGAAAAAAAATAGAACGATGTCCATGTACCATGTAAGATAGTTTAGAATACATTAAGACAAATATAGAATGTGATTAGAAATTTTAAAACAACTCTAAAGATTATAGGCCTCAGTATATTAACCATTTATCGAAAAACTTAATATTTTGTAGGGGGGTTAATACATAGATTTTGAGAAAAATTAAAAAAAAAATGAAAATATTGTTTTAATACATAGTTGTACCATAAATTAACATATGATGATGGTGAGAGACGTTTGGAACCTTTGTTGTCTCCGTTTCTCTAGAATAACGATTTTTGTGGTTTGTCAACTAATTTTAGGAGAATGTGAAGTTTTACTAAATTGGTTGATAAAAAACAAGAACAATGCCCATGTACCATGTAAGAGAGTTTAGAATACATTAATACAAACTTAGAATGTGGTTAGAAATTTTTAAACAACTCTAAAGATTATTGGTTTCAGTTTATTAATCATTTACCGAAAATCTTAATATTTTGTTGGGGTTAACACATAGATTTTGAGAAAAATTCAAAAAATATAACAATATTGTTTTAATGCATAGTTTTACCATAAATTAACATATGATGATGGTGAGAGAGGTTTGGAACCTTTATTGTCTCCGTTTCTCTAGAATTACGATTTTATTGTGATTTGTCAACTAATTTTGGGAGCATATGAAGTTTTACTAAATTAATTGATAAAACAGTTGAACGATGCACAAGTACCATGTAAGAGAGTTTAGAATACATTAATACAAATGTAGAATGTGGTTAGAAATTTTAAAACAACACTAAAGATTATAGGCTTCAGTATATTAACCATTTACCGAAAAACTTAATATTTTGTAGGGATTAGTTAACACATAGATTTTAAGAAAAATTTAAAAAAATATGACAATATTGTTTTAATACATAGTTTTATCATAAATCAACATATGATGATGGTCAGAGAGTTTTGGAACCTTTGTTGTCTCTGTTTCTCTAGAATAACGATTTTATTGTGGTTTGTCAACTAATTTTGGGAGCATAGGAAGTTTTACTAAATTAATTGATAAAAAATAGAACGATTCCCATGTACCATGTAAGAGAGCTTAGAATACATTAATACAAACTTGGAATGTGGTTTGAAATTTAAAAAAAACACTAAAGATTATAGGCTTCAGTATATTAATCATTTACCGAAAAACTTAATATTTTGTAGGCGTTAACACATAGATTTTGAGAAAAATTTAAAAAATATAACAATATTTTTTTAATCTATAGTTGTATCATAAATTAATATATGATGATGGTCAGAGAGGTTTGGAACTTTTGTTGTCTCCGTTTCTCTAGAATAACGATTTTATTGTGGTTTGTCAACTAATTTTGGGAACATATGAAGTTTTACTAAATTAATTGATAAAAAATAGAACGATGCACTTATACCATGTAAGAGAGCTTAGAATACATTAATACAAATGTAGAAGTGGTTAGAAATTTCAAAACAACACTAAAGATTATAGGCTTCAGTATATTAACCATTTACCGAAAAACTTAATATTTTGGAGGGATTAGTTAACACATAGATTTTAAGAAAAATTTAAAAAAATATGACAATATTGTTTTAATACATAGTTTTATCATAAATCAACATATGATGATGGTCAGAGAGTTTTGGAACCTTTGTTGTCTCTGTTTCTCTAGAATAACGATTTTATTGTGGTTTGTCAACTAATTTTGGGAACATATGAAGTTTTACTAAATTAACTGATTAAAAATAGAACGATGTCCATGTACGTTGTAAGAGAATTTAGAATATATTAATATAAATGTAGAATATGGTTAGAAATTTTAAAACAAAACTAAAAATTATAGGCTCCACTCTTTTGCCTTTGAATTTTGTGGAGTCATTATGGTTTGGTTTCTGAATCTTGGTGGCGACTCAAAATGTCTCAGGTTGATTTGGTGTCTTGCTTATGTGGTCTTGTTTCTTTAGCAACCGTCGGCTTGTGGCTTCGGTTTTAGATTTCATCTAAATTGCCGACTTAGTTAAATATCTTTTGGTATTTAGTTCAGATGTTTCAGACTTGTAACCATCCATGTTTGGGTTTGTAATGCTTCAGACTTGTGACTACCCATGTTTGGGTTTGTAAGGTTGTTTCAAACTCGTATTAATTTGGTCTGGAACGTTAGTCCGTTCGCGAAACAGGTATGGAACGTTAGTCCTTTTTCAACAAATCCTCTGGATGTCGCCATAGAAAGTATTAGCGCCGGCCTACAGATAGTCATGAAGGCTACACCGCTCCCTCCCTCAGGCGTCTCCTCGACTCAGTTAGGAGCTTGGATCATGTGGATCGTCTGGATCTCCAGAAACCAAAAAATCTTCCAGAGTAGAACCTTCACTCCCCAAGAGACAACCCTCAAAGCTCTGATTAATGCAAAAGAATGGCAGGAAGCTCAGAGATCTGAGGTCAGCAGTAAGAAGCCCTATCCTCCCCCGCAGATTGTTGCCCCAACCGACGCGATTATATGTAGGTGGCGGCCTGGAGGACAGGAACCCCAATCGCCAGTGTCGCGTGGAGCTTCTACCACGCAAATGGAGAGATTATCACATCTCACAGCAAATCAATCTCCTTTGTGATTTCGTCCCTTGTGGCTGAGGGACTAGCATTGCGAGAAGCCATGGAACATGCATGGTCCCTAGGATTGACGAACATGATCTTTGAAACCGATTCCAAACAGCTGGTGTCAGCAGTTGAAGGTGAATCGAACTTCTCTGATCTCCATGGAATCGTCTCCGACATTATCTCTCTAGCAAACTCTTTTGATTCTGTTTGTTTCAAATTTCGTAACCGCAGAAACTTTGTTCTAGAGGACAGCCTCGCAAAACAAGTTCTTGGTTTAGTTGTACCAACCACATTTAATTAACTTTAATGAAGCGCTCCCTTGACAAAAAAAAAAAAAACTCGTATTAATTTAATTGAAAATGAAAAAGAAACAACAACAACAACGTAGAACTCATATGATAAGACAATGTGATTGATATGGTTGGCTTCTACTGGAGTCTCACGGTGACTTGTGTGTCTGTGTCTGCTGGTTTTCTCTTGTTTCTGTGTTTTGAATCTTCTCCTAGACAAGCATGGCTCAACCTTATCGATGCTTTCATCCGCTTAGCGACAAGGGCCTTGTCCTAAAGAACCTCAAAGCAAAAAGGCTATAATCAAAGTTCAACCGGAAAAGACATGTTTTCTGTTTATAATTTTCTATTACTGTATTTGCAATATGTTAGCTCAATGACACATTCAACTGAAATACTGGCTGCCACAAACCTTGTCTGATCCCAACTTGCAGCAACTTAGAGAACACATAATATATATAAGAAATGACATAATGTGACTTAAACGACAGAGCACCACTGTGGTAAATAAGAAATGACATTGTGGGATAAAAGGAAATCAATAATTCAAAGTTTTAAAGAGAAAGATCAGCAAGATCAAATGTTCTCTCAACCGCTTTGCACCATGACTCCACTTTCTTCTTCCTGGTTGCTTCTTCCATAGCCGGTCTGAATACTTTGGAGTTCTTTGACTTCTCTCCTGACTCGAATATGTCTTCTTCCTTCCAGAATCCAACGGCTAGTCCAGCTGCATAGGCTGCTCCTAGTGCTGTTGTCTCTATGTCCACTGGCCTCACCACCGGAGTTCCCATCAAATCAGCCTGCCCATGTTTCAAAAGGACAAATGAGACTTAATGTTCAAAAAACTACAATCATCATCATATAATCATTACCTGAATCTGCATAAGAAGGTTGTTGGCGGTGGCGCCACCATCAACTCTAAGCAAGAACTCCCCTTTCTCATTATTTAGAGAGCCCTTTTCACCGGCGTCTTTGTTCATAGAGTCTAGCACATCTTTCACTTGGAAACACATGCTCTCCAGCACAGCCCTTGCAATGTGAGACTTGTTTGTGAATCTCGTTATTCCAATGCAAACACCACGAGCGTCTTCTCTCCACCAAGGCGCAAACAAACCGTTGAATGCCGGCACAAAGTACACTCCTCCCGTTGATTCTACCATAGCCGCCAAATCTTCAATTTCACTTGCACTTTTAATTATCCCAAGGCTGTCTCTTAGCCATTGAACAGCAGCTCCAGCTATAGCAATGGAACCCTCTAGAGCATAGTTTGTCTTTGCTTGAGGCCCAAGCTTGTAGGACAACGTGGTCAGAAGTCCATGTCCTGACTTGATGGGAACTTCACCTGTGTTGAGAAGAATGAAAGCGCCAGTGCCGTAAGTACTCTTAGCCTCGCCTTTTTTGCAAGCTTGTCCCAACATTGCAGCGTGCTGGTCGCCAAGACATCCAGCGATCTTGATGCCAGGGATGGGCCAGCCTTTGCAGATTTCTCCAATGACCTCCGAGTTGCTTACAATCTTGGGCAAGATTTCAGCAGGAATGGCTAGAGTCTTTAGAGTGTCCTCGTCCCAGTTCAAGGTTTTGAGGTTCATGAGCATCGTACGAGAAGCATTGGTGACATCAGTGACGTGTAGCCCTCCATTCACACCGCCGGTCATGTTCCAGATAATCCATGTATCGATTGTGCCAAAGATGGCATCTCCTTTCTTGATAGCGTCTTTAACAGCATCTACATTCTCCATCAGCCAGAGAAGCTTCATGGCAGAGAAGTATGTGCTTATGGGCAATCCACAAGACTCCACAAAATGGGATCTTCCTCCTGATAGTTCCTTCTCTAGTCTCCTGTGAATATCATCACAAAAAGAAAAAAAAAATCTCATCAGAAACCAACTCTCTAAGCATAGAGGATTTTTAAGACAAATGATTCAAGAAAACAAAACAAGAAAGAGAAATTATGTATCTAATGTTACCTGCAGATGGAACTGGTGCGAGCATCCATCCAGACGATAGCTTTGTGGAGAGGAAGTCCAGTGGATTTGCTCCAAACGACGGTCGTCTCTCTTTGATCCGTAAGCCCAATGGCCTTCAAGCCACCATCCACGTTGTGTCCATCGGCTGTGGCTTTGTCAAGAGCTTTTGTAATGCACACTTTCACACTTTCGAGTATCTCCATTGGATCGTGTTCCACCCATCTTCATTTACAAATATTAGTGTCAATAAATAATATGAATGTATGCATCAAACACTAAACAAAGAGCTTCAAAGATAACTAAATATTACAGATCGCCCAAGAATGTCACAGTGAACTCACTATACACTTTTGATCATACAGTCTACCTTCAAAGATAACTAAATATACAGTGTCCAATAAGGCAAGATGTGGATCATCGACCAAAAAAAAGTCTCACCTACTTCTCACAGTAATCACATATATAACCACTAAAGTTAAAGTTGTCCAAAAAAAAAAAAACCACTAAAGTTAAAAAAAAATACAAATATATGTAATAAAAAAAAGTCAACAAGTAGGTGATACAGATCCAGAGAGAGAGAGAGAGAGAGAGAGAGGGATTACCCAGCTTCAGGATAGAACTGAGTAAACTCGACTTGATGGGATGCAACGGCACGAGCATCGTGATCATAAATGATGAATCTGGTGCTGGTCGTTCCTTGATCTATTGATCCAATGAAACCTTTTTCTCCTGCCATTTTTTTTTGTTTTTCTAAAGAAGAAGATTGAACAATACGAATGAAGATGAGTGAAGATAGGATATAACGTGGGAATAATGGGGGAGTGGTATATATAGAAAGCTGAATAAGAGTCAGAGATATTGTTGGAAAGTTCACCCTTCTTTTTATCCGTTTACTCCAGCGGATGGTGATGTATTTCTTATGGTTTTTATTGGTTGAAGGTCAAATATTATGAGATCATCTTTCTTAAATTCAGCTCCATCTTTCACGTGTTCTTCACGGATTGGTAGATTTTGTAACCGTCTCTATCGTTGACTTTGACAAACTCTTATGTCTGTTCACAAATCTGGTTTTTAGAGTTGATTTCTTTGAAACTTATCCAATATCTAGACTATTTCTTACATGCCAATAACTACTATATGATATTTATAAAAGTTTAAATGTATATACAACATTCATATGGCATTGTTTTTTATTAAATAATATTAGCTGAAGTTTTCTCAATTAGAAGATATGGTTTATTAATGGGGGTTTATCGACTACTACTAAAGTACTAATATTGATTAATGCTGGTAAAGGTAATATACCAAATATGGGTGAGCTGGTTTACCAATAAATATTATCAAATATAAATTGTGATAGCGACCTTACATTTACGATCACAATATATTTACCGAAAAATTATCCAGTTTCTTTTTTTTTTTTAATCAAACCAAAGTTGCATTTATCTTAAAAGAGTTTAAATTCCATTAGAGGAGGATACAACAAGGCTACAAAGAGCCAACCAAAATGATAAACTGATAAAATAAAAGATAGAATTGATACAAATCACAAAAAGAAACCATAATAATCGCATGACAACGATTTCATAAGCTTCTTGAATAACTGTACCAAGTGTAATCCAAAAGATCACAGACACTGCATCAACAGCAGAGGAGAGCATTAGCTGGGAGGAAAATCCTTTCAGTACCAGCAACTCTTGAGCTTCCAATTCACTCCATACAAGAGGAAATATTGGGAAGAGACACAGCTCCTAACAGGAGACAACCGGGAGAACAATATTCGTCAAGATCATATTCAATAGGTAACATATGTCACTAGGTTTTTCTTCCAGCTGCCACAAAGAAGAGAAACACAAGATAACAGCACCAAAGACCAGACTGAATACAATGAAGGACCTACATACTGCAGGAAGAAATCGCTCCAAGGCGACAAAGATAGAACCGACGGAAACTCTGTCCATCGAAACATTAACAACTAAAACCATTGACCCCAAGTTCAAAGTCCCCCATACAACTCGCGTTCCAACCAATTCAACAGAATAAAAGCAAGAGGAGAGAGGGAAGCTATGATGAACCTGGAGGACTGTAACAGGAGGGTGGGGTGAAAGGTCGGGACAAGATCTGAGAATAGACCCTTCAACGACCTGACAAGGAGACGACCTGCACACAACAGGAAATAAGCGTCCACAGGGGAAGGGAGAGTCACTGGAGGGCACAAGAGGGACGACGTCTGGAGGGTCTGGAGGTTCCGGTGGAGCGACGGGAGAGAGAGCTTCAAGCGGAGGATACTCGTACGGCGGCGGATCTGGAGGAGGTCTGGAAAACGACGAAGGAGGAGCGTTCACCATAAGGGCCATGGAGGAGGAGCAGAGCTGCTTCAAAGGGAGTCTGAAGGAACGACGGAGCTGGAACGGAGGAGATCCATCCGAAACGGCGCACCTCGGGATACGGGTCCGAGAGAAAATTTAGGGTGACTTTTGTATTGCCAAAAAAGAATAATTATCCAGTTTCTATTAATTACAAATGATCTTGTAATATTTTGGGTTTCTTTGCAATCTCTCAAGTTATACATGCAGCAACATTTGAGAGATGGGTCAACAAACCAAACATCCTTGAAGACTTTTTTGGTTGCAACAATAGCCACCTCTGCACTTAACACATAGAAATGGCTATATTGCTTTGTCTAGCATTCTCATCTCTCTTTGCAACCAAAAATATATAACCCAAAAGCAGTTCTCTCTGTTTACTTTCAAGTTTCTAAGAGCAGCATTAACCCAAATATCCAAATGGGTTTCTAATTTTTTTTTATTTTTTTTGGTCGATTTTTTTTTTTTTTTTAAATTAAAAAAGAATCAATCGCAGGCTGCCACGTATCAGTGGGACCCGCGCACAGTAAAAAAACTCCACTACATATGTTTCTTATTTGGCTACATTTAGCTCTTTTCTTCCTCGGTTCCCCCATTTTTGTGGTCCCTTCCCCTCCTAAAAACCATCTAAAACACTCATCTTTTATGTACTTTCAAAGATTGCAAGAATGAATACAGCCAATATGCTGGAGCTCTAACTTTTTATTCGACACTAAATGCTTGGATTATGACAAATTGAGTCACTTGATCATGTAAATGTACATTTCTCCAATAATATAAGCCAAGGTTCATCTAGAATCTCCAAAAGCAATTTCATATATGTTTCACACCCTCGACGTCAAAAAAAAAAAAAAAAAAAAGGTTTCACACCCTTTCATATATACTACGTTTCTAGAAACATAACTAATATAATATTGGGTAAGCTAGGAACTTCCTTAGACGTAAGCGTATATAAATGGTAAGCTTGAAGATTACGAAATCATCATTTAATGAATATTTCCAAATTTGGCTTGGTTCACATCTTCTACTCCTTCCCCATCTCATTATGATCACATCACTTTCCAATCTCTCTCTTTCTCTCTTCGCTCTCCATGTACGCCGCTTCTTTTCGCCGTCTCGCCTCTGGCGTCGCTTTCATCGCCACTGCATCTGGTGGCGCTGTTTTGTCGCTTGCCTCCAGCGACAAAGACCGTACGATTGTGGAGTCATGGAGGCGTACGATTGGTGATCCTACGGCTTCAGTACCGTCTCGATCCGTTCAAGAATCGGTTCTGAGTGGAGCCAGCTTGTCAAATCCGCTCGATGTCCTCGTCATAGGCGGTGGAGCCACCGGTTCTGGTGTCGCACTAGACGCCGCCACCCGTGGCCTCCGTGTTGGTCTCGTCGAACGTGATGACTTCTCCTCAGGGACCTCTTCGAGATCAACAAAACTAATTCATGGAGGTAATAACTAATCTTATATTTTAATTTCGTATGCGTTGCGGTAGCTACACGCAATTCGGACAAGAAGCATGAAATCAGTTGCTTCGTTGAATGATAAGTATAGATAAATAAATTATGAGTTTTAGCTTGTTACTACAGAACATATTAGGTAATTAATGGTCTAATATATGATCTAATTAGGGGTTCGTTACTTGGAGAAAGCCGTTTTCAATCTTGATTACGGACAGCTTCGGCTTGTGTTTCACGCCCTCGAAGAGCGTAAACAACTGATCGAGAACGCACCGCATCTCTGCCACGCACTCCCCTGCATGACACCTTGTTTCAGCTGGTTCGAAGTTGTCTACTTCTGGATGGGACTGAAAATGTATGACTTGGTGGCTGGACCAAGACTATTGCATCTCTCCAGATATTACTCCGCAAAACAGTCTGTTGAGCTCTTCCCAACCCTCGCGAGTAAAGGGAAAAACAAGAGTACTACTTTGGCAGGCACGGTTGTGTATTACGATGGGCAAATGAATGATTCACGAGTCAATGTTGGTTTGGCTTGTACTGCCGCTTTAGCTGGTGCTTCAGTTCTCAACCATGCAGAGGTTGTCTCCCTTATCAGGGATGGTGTTACTCAGAGAGTAATTGGTGCTCGGATCCGTAACAATCTCTCTGGTACGTCGTCAAAGCATTTTTGTTGAATATTTTAGCATGAACTCTATATACTTAACTAATGATAACATGCTTAATTTCATATATGAGTACCAGGCAAAGAGTTTGACACCTACGCGAAGGTGGTTGTTAATGCGGCTGGACCATTCTGTGATTCGGTTAGGAAAATGGCTGATGGCGAGTCAAAGCCGATGATATGTCCAAGCAGCGGCGTACACATTGTGTTGCCAGACTACTATTCTCCTCAAGGGATGGGCTTGATAGTCCCCAAGACTAAGGATGGTCGCGTTGTGTTTATGTTACCTTGGTTGGGGAAAACCGTAGCAGGCACTACAGACTCTCCCACTTCAATCACTTCGCTTCCAAAACCTAATGAAGATGAGATTCAATTCATACTTGACACAATCACCGACTACCTTAACATCAAGGTACGTACGTTAAACCTAAATCTTTTTGTTTTCCTAAATATGATTATCATAAGAAAACCTTCCTAGGTTCGACGTACCGATGTTCTGTCGGCTTGGAGTGGTATTCGTCCATTGGCTATGGATCCAACAGCAAAAAACACTGAGAATATGTCCAGAGACCACATTGTTCTGGAGGATTGTCCTGGTCTGGTTACAATCACAGGTGGAAAATGGACAACTTACAGAAGGTACAAAGGGTTTGTTTGTATAAATAATGTGGTTAGTAAAATACTCATGGAGTGATTTCATTTCAGCATGGCGGAAGACGCGGTGGACGCAGCAATCAAATCTGGAAAGCTGAAACCTAGCAACGATTGCGTAACGCAGAAGCTACAGCTTGTGGGCTCTTACGGATGGGACTCATCTTCCTTCGCAGCTCTAGCGCAGCAATACGTGCGCGTGAAGAAAACTCACGGTGGTAAAATGGTTCCAGGGACAATGGACACAGCAGCCGCAAAGCATTTGTCACATGCATATGGATCAATGGCTGACCGAGTCGCCACCATTGCTCAGGAAGAGGGTCTTGGGAAGAGACTAGCACACGGTCATCCGTTCCTCGAAGCAGAAGTTGCTTACTGTGCAAGAAACGAGTACTGTGAATCAGCAGTGGATTTCATAGCCAGGAGGTGTAGAATAGCCTTCTTAGATACCAATGCAGCGGAGCAGGCTTTGAAACGTGTGGTGGAGATATTAGCGAGTGAACACAAGTGGGGCAAGTCGAGGCAGATGCAGGAGTTGAAGATGGCCAAAGAGTTTCTTCAAACTTTCAAGTCTTCCAAAAACGCACACTAACAACAAGAAGCCTAGTTTCTTCCCTAGCAACCTCATTAGATTTGGGTATTTTTAGCTTTATTTTCATTTATTGAATTCCTTTGCGCGAGAGTAATGATTCGTGACCATAGCATGAGGTTTTAGAAATTCCACAATATATTCTTTGGATTTTCTCAGCTCTTGTCTTGATTATTAACGTGAGCTTGACCCAGATTCTAGTCTCAGATTACTAGAAAACATCTATTTAGTATTTTTCAAAAGAAATTGATAAGACGTTTTCTTCTTACACTTCATGTTAGCCACATGAAGGAAAAAGATTTCTGTTACGTACGTTACGATTCCTTGATTTTGTAACGTCTATCATGCAGAAAGGGACAAGAGGATGAAGACTAAATCGGATGTGGGGCATGTTTAGCATGTGTAAATCAATTAAAACAACAATTATAATATTGTTTGAATCAATCCATGCAAACTAATTAAAGCACTGTCACTGTAAGGAAGTAAACGTATATACAATGTCCGTAGGTAAAAGGAAAATCGTATGAAAGTAGACGTGGAGCCAGCCATGTAAGGATGGAGAAAGATGAGAGTGATGACTAGACTTACAGTGTTTTGAGTTTATATTCAACCTCACCGAATCGAATCTATACGTGAAACTATCCAATCACCATTAAATTATCATAATAATGGTTAGATCTAACGGCTAAAAGCGTGTTACTACACATAAGGTGGGGTCTTGCATGAAGGGCAAGGATGATAGACATTCCGTGAGTCTACTACGCCACGTGGATGTGACGTGGTTATCTATCTTATCCGCCGCGTAAATTAATAATTTTCCATAGACTAACACGTTCGAAGTCAGCCGTCCGATCGATAGAAGACGGTTCACATAAGTAGGTGCACAGTAATTTACGTGCACATAAGCGTAGAATATTACTACTGTCTTTTTTGATTTTATACTTACTTATAAAACGACACGATAGCTCACCGAGTTGCTTCATTTCATATCTCTCTCGAAGCATCAAAAGTCGAGTCTCTTTCTATTGATAAGTGTTACAGTGTTTAAGGAGAGAGAGAGAGAGAGATAAAGATGACGGGGAAAGCGTTGTTACCGGAGCTTTGGACGGAGATTCTGGTGCCGGTGTGCGCCGTGGTGGGAATCGCCTTCTCGCTGTTCCAGTGGTATATTGTCTCCGGCGTGAAACTCACCGCCGATCGTGGCGCGTCTTCGGAAAAGAATGGAAATGAGGATTATCTGATAGAGGAAGAGGAAGGGGTTAATGATCAGAGCGTTGTCGCCAAATGCGCTGAGATTCAGACAGCTATATCTGAAGGTGATGAGAACTCGTGTTTGCTTTTGCTTTTTTATTTTTTTTTAGATCTTCTCTGTTTTATTTTTTAATTTCCTTATTTTTTTTTTTGTCTTAAAGTTGGTGAAACTATATGTTTTGGAAATTTTGAACCTTTTTGAAGTCTTCCTCTTGTCTGAAGCTGAATATTTGGTCAAAGTAACTCGTTGTCTTGTTAAATAATCTGTGATCTTGTCCGCAGGTGCAACCTCATTTCTGTTCACCGAGTACAAGTACGTTGGCGTCTTCATGGTTCTCTTCGCCGCCATCATCTTTCTCTTCCTCGGCTCTGTCCAAGGCTTCAGTACCAAGAGCCAGCCTTGCACTTACGACCAGACCACAACATGCAAGCCTGCTCTCGCCACCGCCGTCTTCAGCACCATCTCCTTCGTCCTCGGCGCGGTGACCTCAGTCCTCTCTGGCTTTCTCGGGATGAAGATCGCCACTTATGCCAACGCGAGAACCACTCTTGAAGCGAGGAGAGGCGTTGGAAAGGCCTTCATCGTTGCGTTCAGGTCTGGCGCTGTGATGGGTTTCCTTCTCGCTGCGAACGGTCTCTTGGTTCTTTACATTACCATCAACCTCTTCAAGATTTACTACGGTGATGATTGGGAAGGTCTTTTTGAGTCCATCACTGGGTATGGTCTTGGTGGATCTTCCATGGCGCTCTTTGGTAGAGTTGGTGGTGGGATCTACACTAAGGCTGCTGATGTTGGTGCTGACCTTGTCGGCAAAGTCGAAAGGAATATTCCGGAAGATGATCCAAGAAACCCTGCTGTAAGCACTATTATTAACACCATTCTTTTATGTTAGTTACCAGTTGACTTATTGTTGTTATGTTTCAGGTAATTGCTGATAATGTGGGTGACAATGTTGGTGACATTGCTGGGATGGGCTCTGATCTGTTTGGATCATACGCGGAGTCATCTTGTGCTGCGCTTGTTGTTGCTTCCATCTCCTCCTTTGGAATCAACCACGACTTCACTGCCATGTTGTTCCCGTTGCTCATCAGTTCAGTGGGAATATTGGTGTGTTTGATCACTACCCTCTATGCAACAGACATCTCTGAGATTAAGGCAGTAAAGGAGATCGAACCTGCGTTGAAAAACCAGCTCATTATTTCTACGGTTATCATGACTGTTGGAATAGCTGTAGTATCATGGATTGGGTTACCGTCTTCCTTCACCATCTTCAACTTTGGGACACAGAAAGTTGTGAAAAACTGGTAAGATCCTTTTGATTAGTTGCATTTTCTTTTTATGTGAACCCTTTTACTTAAATTTGGGGTATGCAGGGAGCTATTCCTGTGTGTTGCTGTTGGTCTCTGGGCTGGACTCATTATCGGCTTTGTTACTGAATACTACACAAGTAATGCATACAGGTAAAGAGCCTAGTTTAGATCAATATTGAGTGCCATTTTCTCTTTCTCTGTGGCTTCTTTTATGACCAGTTGTGTGGTTTGCAGCCCTGTGCAAGACGTGGCAGATTCATGCAGAACCGGCGCGGCAACCAACGTTATATTCGGACTTGCTCTTGGATACAAATCCGTCATCATTCCGATCTTTGCGATTGCTGTCAGTATATTCGTTAGCTTCAGCTTTGCTGCAATGTACGGTGTGGCGGTTGCTGCTCTTGGAATGCTGAGTACCATTGCAACTGGTTTGGCGATTGATGCTTATGGTCCGATCAGTGACAATGCTGGTGGTATTGCTGAGATGGCTGGAATGAGCCATCGCATCCGAGAAAGAACTGACGCTCTTGATGCTGCTGGAAACACCACTGCTGCTATCGGAAAGGTAATATCATAGTCTCCTTTTGTTATTTTATCAGTTTTATACAAATGAAATCACAGTGCTCTTGTGCATCAGGGTTTTGCGATTGGTTCTGCTGCTCTTGTGTCGTTGGCGTTGTTTGGTGCATTTGTGAGCCGAGCAGGAGTACAGACGGTGGATGTGTTGACCCCAAAGGTGGTGATAGGGCTGCTAGTTGGAGCGATGCTTCCTTATTGGTTCTCTGCAATGACGATGAAGAGCGTGGGAAGTGCAGCTCTTAAGATGGTGGAAGAAGTGAGGAGGCAGTTCAACACCATCCCCGGACTCATGGAAGGTACCGCGAAACCAGACTATGCAACGTGCGTCAAGATATCAACGGATGCTTCCATCAAGGAAATGATTCCTCCTGGTTGCCTTGTCATGCTTACTCCACTCATTGTCGGTTTCTTCTTCGGCGTTGAGACCCTCTCCGGTGTCCTCGCTGGCTCCCTTGTCTCCGGAGTTCAGGTTGCGATATCAGCTTCTAACACTGGTGGAGCCTGGGACAATGCCAAGAAGTACATTGAGGTAAGCAATCTTTTTGTGTGTAGAGAGTTTATATTTGTGATAAAAAATATCAGAAGAGAGAGGTTTGAGGATTGTGAAATGATGTGAGTGCAGGCGGGGGCATCAGAGCACGCGAGGAGCTTAGGACCAAAAGGGTCAGAGCCACACAAGGCAGCAGTGATAGGTGACACAATAGGAGACCCATTGAAGGATACGTCAGGACCGTCGCTTAACATATTGATAAAGCTAATGGCTGTTGAGTCTCTCGTCTTTGCTCCCTTCTTTGCCACACATGGAGGTTTCCTCTTCAGGATCTTCTCGTGAAGTAGAAGGCTAACTTATATTATATAAAAGCCTATTTCTCACTCTCTTTTACATCTTTTTGTTTTCGGTGGCGGTGGTTTACTTTTTGTTTAGTGGTTTCATTAAGAAAAGTCAAAATGATGTTATACTTGTGTTCTTTTGCCAAAAGAAAAAAGAACAATCTCATGTTGATTGTTGAAAAAAGAACAATCTCATTCAACATGACAAAAAGAAAAAAGAACAAAGAACAATCTCATCTTATTAAACCGTTGCATATAAGCATTATAAGGTTTGGATCCTTACATGTGTAGTCACCATATGTTATTGTATATAATATAAATCAAAACAAGAAAGATCTATTGTTGTTTGGGGTCTTCTGAAACCATGCGGCGGTTCCTGCCTCTCATTGCAACCGGTGGCAACTTGTAACATTCTGTACGACAAGCTGCACATTCTGACGCTGGTGATGAGCGCTGGCAGTGGGGACGGCAGATCTTACTGCATTCTATTTCCGATTTTGCTTCACCTCCTTACAGCCAGTATCATCACTATCCACACCATGCTCATTACCTTCATTTTCTTCTTCTTTATGTTTATGAATTGAGTTACTTATGATGCAATAGTCTCTATTTATAGTTTCGAGATTGCAATGAATACATTGTCTTTCAGTTAATTATCAGTCAAAATTTAACATTAGTCAAAATTTTTGTTCAAATGCATTTATATGAATTGGTCAAAGTTTTTAATTGTTGCCATGCTTGGACTCAATTAGTAACTTGTAAGGTATTAATACATTCGGATTCAACTGCCAACACATCTGTTTTATTTATTGTCACTCTTGTTCAAAAGTATTTATGCGTATTTAAATATTTTTACTTTTTACCTGTTTAAATTTACCGTATGGACATACATATCTTTAAAATTTTCACTTTTTTATCATCTCTAGCATGGGACATTAAGTGACAGCCTAACTGCCATGCAAATGAAAAAAAATATAATGTCAGCATGAAGATAAATAGATAATAGTAAGCTTGTAACATTATAGGGTTCACTTTTCCAAAAACACAATGATAACGTTTGTCACCTAACTTGCAAAAGGGATTCTTGAAAGAAGATTGGACACAGATTATATCTCTCCTCTGTATCCACCAGAGCCGAAATAGTCTTTTCTAGAGTTAGATATGGCCACACTCTTCTGCTGCTCCAGTTTTGGACAGTCTCTAATACGATGTCCCAGACCCCCACAGTAAGCACAACCCTTGACACCACTTGCATTAGCAATATTCTCTGCTTCCTCCATCGGATCCTTCAGCTCAGCAAGGACAGGTGGAATCCTCTGTTTAGCTTCTTGCAGCAAGTGTTTCAGATCAAGCAGCGTGGTCTCGCTTTGGTTCTTGTTTATAAACGTAGTTGCTATCCCTGTTTTCCCACACCGACCTGTTCTTCCTATCCTGTGCACATAGTTCTCAATCTCCGCAGGCATGTCGTAGTTTATGACGTGCTGAATATCAGGGAAGTCTAACCCTTTTGAAGCAATGTCAGTAGCGACCAAGACGTCTTTCTTCCCAGCTTTGAACGAAGAGATGGCGTACTCTCTGTCCTCCTGATCTTTTCCTCCGTGTATAGCCACAGCTTCCACTCCTTTCAGTAACAAGTACTCGTGGATATCATCAACATCAGCCTTGTTCTCACAGAAAATTAAAACCGGTGGTGAGGTTTTCTGCAGGCACTCGAGGAGGTAAACAATCTTTGCTTCTTGTTTGACGTATTCAACCTCCTGGATGACATCGAGATTCGCAGCTCCGGCTCTTCCTACGTTGACTGTCACAGGTTTCACCAGAGCACTTCTGGCAAAGATTTGAATTTTGGTGGGCATTGTAGCAGAGAAGAGAAGTGTTTGACGCTGAGACTTAAAGTGGTCAAAGACTTCCCTAATGTCATCTTCGAAACCCAAATCAACCAACCTATCTGCCTCATCCAGCGTCAGGTACCTATATCAGGAAAAAAAAGAAGTTAAACATCCAACTAACATTATCTAGATTTTAAGGTACATGGCACCGCCTTAGGTCTCTCAAGAGAAGAAAGATACATTCAGAGAAAAGTAACCATATTGAATCACACAGTAAAGAGCTGACAGAACCTAAACAACCCTATCGATCTCTGGCATTAACTAGAAGGAACAACAAAACAGTAAAGAGCTGGCTCCAACGAACCTAGCCTAGTGCATAACAAGAGTCCAGGCATAAGTGCAAACAAACATATATACAAAGGGTGGGTGTTACCTGCAGGCATCTAAGTTCATCTTTTTCTTGGCGAGCAAATCCTTCAACCTCCCAGGGGTAGCAACAACAATATGAACACCCCTCTTGACAACATCCAACTGGGACCTCATATCCACACCTCCAATGCATAGCAAAGACCTCAAAGGCGCGTATCCAGCTTTGACCAAAGGAGCCACAAACTGTTCAACAACTTCGTAAGTCTGCCTAGCAAGCTCTCTAGAAGGACAAACAATTAGCCCAATAGGACCTTCTCCAGGACCAATAGGCATCATCTCCTCCTCCTGAAGAGCAATCATAATCATGGGAAGCACGAAAACCATAGTCTTCCCAGAGCCAGTGAAGGCAATCCCAATCATATCTCTCCCAGACAGAATCACAGGAAGACCCTGAACCTGAATAGGAGTCGGCTGCACTATCCCTTTCTCCCTGAGCGTATCCAAAATAGGTTTCTCAAACTTCATATCCTGGAAGCTCTTGATGGGAGGAGGAATGTCTTCACCGCTAACAATGATATGCCATTGCTTCCTGATCAAATCCATCTGCTTCCTAGACATCTTCCTAATACGCAAAGGAGGTTTCCAACCTGTTAAGAGTGGCTCTGTGTAAGTGATACCTTTGGCTAGCTCACGAACAGACATGAGCGTCTTCTTATCAGAGAGATGCTCCATCATCTCCTTCTCTTGTAGGATGATTTGCTCGGTAGCACTCACTTCGGGTACGTCTCGCTTGAGCTGAGTTGCTTGGACGAGCAAGCTAGGTTTGGATTCGGCGAGCTTCTCCTTCTCCGAAGCTTCTTCCTCCACCTCCAACACTTTGCCCTTCCGTTGAAGAATCTTCTGCTCTTCCAGCGCTCTACGCTTCGCAACTGGAACATACTCCACGTAATCATCGTCTAATTCCATGATTTGAAATCCACACGCTTGCTTGCTTTCAATAGGGGATGGAAACGAAAACCTAATCAAGTAGCAGGAGCAAGATCTCTCTCTCTCTCTCTCTCTCTCTCTGGAATCGTAAAATAGTCGGGGAAACTGACCGACCCGGGGTTTCGCCAATCGGGTTAAGACGGCGTCGATAACTATTGGGTTTGTTGAAGGGCCTTTAAGCCCAATAATTTACATGCTGTATTAAAGCCTAATAATAAACTGAAATGGGCCTAATATACACTTTGTAGTCGTCGTTATTCCTCTGATCTTTCCCCTCTCTAGCAGAGACACCACCACCTGGACTTGTTTAATCTCTCAACTCCGTGGGTGATTCAGCTCCTGAAGAATTGGTGGGTGATTCATCTCGTTTCAGGACTGTTTGGTTGTATTTCCTGCAGCATTTCGCATCGTTCACTTGCATTCGTTTCTCTATACGTGAGTTTTCTTCAATTTTTTTTTGTGTGTCGATTGAGAATTAGAATTGCTGATCCCTGATCTAATAGTAATGAATTTAACCTAGATTACTCTGGATTCAATCGTATCTAGACGATTTGATTGATTGTTACCAAGTTTAAACTCCAATTTCACCATTTTTCTTTTTTGATTTTGCTGTTGCAGGAGACACAAAGACAAAGATCTGTATTTTTTAAATCTATATTTGTAGAGGTCGAGGGATCGAATGGCAAACACAGCGTGTTTTATAATAGTGGGTCGGAATGATATTCCCATCTATGAAGCTGAAGTTGGTTCTGCTCCCAAAGTACTCTTTCTTTCTTTCTTGATACACATCCTCATGAGTCATTTAGATCTAAACTACATTCGTTGGATCCAATATACTTTGCTTTTATCACTGTTGTTCACTTCAGCTGTTGATATGAAAAGTTTTGCTATTTCCCTTTGTTTAAAATCTGTCTACTAGTCTCTCACTCTGTTCGCTCCGTTTGGCAGAGAGAAGATGCTGCTCAGTTGCACCAGTTTATACTACACGCTGCATTAGATGTCGTCCAAGACCTTGCATGGACTACAAGCGCCATGTCTGTAACCTCCCTTCCTTCCTTGTGGTGGTTATGTTTAAGGCATATAATTCATCTCATTTTTCATTTATTATTACTCTTCAGGTTCTTGAAGTCAGTTGACAGGTTTAACGATCTCGTTGTCTCCGTCTATGTTACCGCTGGCCATATCCTTTTTAGTTTTTTCTTCCTTCTTCGTGGAACTATTTATATTCAAGTGGAAATGATTTTTTTTTGCCTTCTCCTGATTCATTCATCTAAGTACATTGTCAGATTTGTGGTAGGTTGGCTTTAACAGATTCATTTCCAAAGTTTTAAATATTTGTGTCCTCCTTGATTAACTATCGCACATACACGACTCATGCTCCTTCATGATTCACGCAATGAAGACGGCATCAAGAGCTTCTTCCAGGAGGTGCATGAGCTTTATATTAAGGTAGCTCTTCTTTGAGCTGATCTAATTCAGTAGTAACATTGTTATTGTCTAAAATGACATGATGATGGTTCATGCAGGTTCTTCTGAATCCCTTGTATCTGCCCGGTTCTCGGATTACATCCTCACATTTTGACACCAAGGTGCGTGCACTTGCAAGAAAGTATCTGTAGAGAAGCACGGAGATCCTGACTTGCTGTTTGGTGAAGGTCCAAAGCCCAAAGTTGCAGTCAATTGTTTGTTATTGTGTTTATGTTCAAATGCTAGAGTTCTCTTCTTCATAACTTCCAAGCAATGTTTTAATGTTTGAGATTCTTTTTAGTGAGAGAAATAATCCATTCAATCCAAACCCATAGTTTCATTTTTTGGTTGGTTGTTATCAAGTCTCTCTCCTCTCGAGGTAGTACCACACACAAAGAAAGAAAGACTTTACTTGAAACTGAATCTAATGGAAGAAAACGCAAAAATAGTAAATGTCTGTTGTGATCAGATTCTTAAATACGCGATTGGAACTTCTGACCTAAGCTAATGTGAAACTTCAATTCCCTTAATAAGATGTTTATATTTTGTATAAAAAAATTTATTCAAACATTGAGTGGAAGTTAAGAGAGCTTGAAAATATATCTAAGATATTCATATCACTTACATCTGGATCATTGCTGAATTCTTTAACAGCAGCCCTGTCTCTTCCTGCAGTTAATTAGACTCATTCTAGCATCTAATCTTCTGAATTGTATGCCATTTTCGAGAGAACACAGCTCAACCAAGTGATTTTTTTTTTTTTAACTTTGGGATAAAAGTAAGTGTTTTTGTTTCCTTGGTTCTCCAAAACAAGGACGCTATGTTCTAATGACTGACATGATTCATGAACAACAAAAACTTCTAAAACCACGAGGTTTCTTGTTTTTGGCTTGGTGTTTCGTAACAACAATCTCAGGAGGAGGAGGAGGAGGCTCTGTGTCTTTCTTGGGTTGTGTCTCGGTTCCATCTGATATTTGAGCCTCAACTTTCTTGGGAGGTGGCTTCAAATTACCATAGTCCATTCCCAAAATTTGAATGCCCGTCTTCGTTAACATCTTCAAGAGCAAACCTTCTTCAATGTTGCCACACATATATACCATCTGACTTGGTGCATCTATGGTAAATGATACACCTGACATCGAACTCACAAATAAATTAAAAAACACCAAGCCAAACCTTATGTATCTATAAATATTAGAGAAAACTTGCAAACCTTGGATGGTCTTTAAAGCTCCTATGATTTTCTTGTACCAGCTTCCTTCTAACATGTCTATCTCGAATCTAAATCTCTGCAGCAGAAAAAAAAAACACAGTTTTAAGAAACTAAAACAATTGAAAAGCGTTGAAAGCAGTGAAGATAAATATATATATATATATAACCAGAAAATGATTATTAGGTTTCCGGATGCCTAGTGGATTCTCTTCAAGTCCATAATCAATCCTGTAGAGCATAGCGTAAATTTTGGCTTTAAACAACTTTTTAATGAAGACAACAGGATCAACTTGGCCACGTAAAAACAGCAACTTCTTAGTGAACATCATAGGATTAGCTCCTTCGCCATGTGGCCACCAGTCAGGTGCATCAATGGAGAACGCTAAACCTACATTACAGTTATAGTTAAGACCTTATCTACTTCCTTCCTCTTGAGTAATCAATATAATTAAAAAGAAGAAGATGGATCAAGACTCAAAAGGCTGTCTTTACCTTCAATGCCCACAAATATTTGATGTAATGTCTTTTGCCAACCTTTGAGTTCAGTTTCCACAAGTAAAACACATGTCTATTCATTAAAATTACACAGGAACTGTTAGACAATATGCCTTGAGAAACAAGTAGAAAGAAAAGAAAAAGAATCAGAGAAATTCATACTAGTTGAGGAGCCGCCATCGTTTTTTTTTGGGTTCCTAGCTAGAAGAGCTGCTTTCTTTGTTTACCCTAAGATGCACAACTTAAATAAAATTAGGAAAAATTGCCTTAATGTTTAAATAAAATGTAAATAAGGACGCCACGTGTGGAGTAGAAGTTTACATTTCTCCATCAAAACTATCTCTCAGCCTCTCTCTCTCGCCGACGAGGGAGGAAGAAGGACCAATCGAGACGTTGTTGAGACCCCTAAACCCCAAATTCACCAGCTTCCTTTCATTTATCTTTTCTCTCTCTCTCTCTCTCTCTCTAGTCTAAAACGAAAAGAAAAAGTATCTAACTTTCGTCATTTTCAATCTCGGATCATCATCTGTAAAGTTCAATCTTCTTTCTCTCTAATCGCGATTCAAAAGAGAGAGTTTACATCATTAGATCTGAGAGGGGGAATGGATAGCAGTTACTCTGTCATTTCCAAAAACTCTAACGTCGAGCTACAGAAACAGACCACCAAGTTGCTTCCTCCTTCCGATGAAGAAAGCTTCGTCAACGATACCCGCAGCCTCGTCGGCTACCAAGAAGCCGACGATCTAGACTTCGACATCTCTAACTATCCGCTCGTTAATGGCAAATCGAGTCAAGGAGGATCTGGGATCCACGGCGCCGTTTTCAACCTCACCACATCCATCATCGGCGCCGGGATCATGGCATTGCCCGCCACCATGAAAGTCCTCGGCTTGGTTCTCGGGTTCGTTCTGATCCTCCTCATGGCGATTTTATCAGAGATCAGCGTTGAGCTTCTGATTAGATTCTCGGTTCTTTACAAGTCCAGATCTTACGGCGAGGTCGTGCAGTTCGCGATGGGTAGAACCGCTAGGGTTTTGTCTGAGATTTGTATCATCGTCAACAACGGTGGTGTCCTCGTTGTGTACCTCATCATCATGGGTGACGTCATGTCTGGTTCGCTTCATCACATTGGTGTTTTGGATCAGTGGTTAGGGAACGGGTTTTGGGACCACCGTAAAGTTTTGATTTTGATTGTTATGGTCGTCTTCTTGGCTCCTCTCTGCGCTTTGAACAAGATTGATTCCTTGAGCGTGACTTCAGCTGCTTCCGTGGCTCTCGCTGTTGTGTTTGTTGTCGTCTGTTTCGCTGTCGCGGCGATTAAGCTTGTACAAGGAACTATTGATACTCCGAGGATGAGTCCTGATTTTAGCTCCAAGGAAGCCATCTTGGATCTTCTCGTGGTGATTCCCATCATGTCAAACGCTTACGTCTGTCATTTCAATGTTCAGCCCATCTATAACGAGCTCGAAGGTCGTTCGCCTCATAAGATGAACAAAGTTGGGAGAATCACTACAGCTATTTGCGTTGTTGTCTATGCTTCAACTGCTATATCGGGCTATCTTCTCTTCGGTCTGGCTACAGAAGCTGATATATTGACCAACTTTGATCAAGATCTCGGCATACGTTTCAGCTCTGCCGTGAATTACGTTGTCAGAATCGGATACATTCTCCATCTAGTTCTCGTCTTCCCCGTGATCCACTTCTCCTTGAGAGAAACCGTTAATACCTTGTTGTTTGAAGGCTCGCCTCCTCTCTCCGAAAGCAAGAAGAGATCTCTGGGGCTCACATTGATCTTGCTGGCTCTTATTTACATCGGCTCCACCATGATCCCAAACATATGGACTGCTTTCAAATTCACAGGGGCAACGTCAGCGGTTTCGCTCGGTTTTACCTTCCCTGCTCTCATCGCGCTACGGTTAGGGAAACAGAGCAATACGTTAAGCTTTTTGGAGAAATCTGTGTCGTGGTTGATGCTAATCTTGGCGGTGGTGGTTAGCATTGTGGGAACCGTTGGCAACATATACAGCATCAGAAGCAAATCAGATTGACGATGATGCTTGTTTAGTGGGGTTTTTACAGGATCTTGTAGATTTTATTATACAAATCAGAGATTCTCAGTCCAATACAGAAGAACCGGAAATCTTCAGTTTTTGTGACTGCTACGTGCCACCTTTAGGATCTCGATCAAATGGCCTTTGTTCAGGCCAAGTCCAGCGATGTCCGGTTTGTGAATTGTTTCAGGTTACGAGATTATCATCATACCCATGACTTCTATGTATACATACCAAGATTCTTATTGATATATTTTTTAAATATTTATACACGCAATTTTGCTGTTTTTATATATACAAGTTCTCTTTTTTTATTTTTGCTTCATTGAATGTTTTTTATTTTCTGTTATCTTTGATCGTTTCGTGAATGTAGTCACAAATCGAGATGGTTACACTTAAAAACCAGCTTTTAATCGACTAGGTATCTGATATAATCGATTGGTTCAAACTTTTGCATCTTAAGCACAACTAGATCATGACTATTATATAAACTAATAATTGAATGTTTTTCAATCAATTGAATGTTGTTTAGAGTTAAAAGAACTTTTAGTTGCCTAATGTTTATTTAATGTGGCTAAATTAACATTATTATAATTATTTTGTGTAATTTATCTTGAGCTTGCCAATGATTTACATGGAAAAGATCTCTATAGGAAAGTAAGGATCATATCAAAATATTTTAACTCAAATCAACCTCAAAACTAAACATCAAACTCAACATAAATAAAAAAACTTTTTTCTAATCAAATTTCAGATGAAAACGTAAGAAAAAAAATTCTAAAATAGACAAAGAAAAACAATTTTTAGGTCCTTGGTTTGTTGTTTTCAGCTAACAGTGAGCATATGATTTATTTCTTCCTACATTTCAGATTACCAATACTCATCATTTACATTAAATTACTTTGTTTATCTTATTTTTCCATCATAAATATGATCATGTTTTGTGCATTTGTTTTATCCTATAAATTGATATGAATATATATTTTTGTGATTATCATGACACTTTTGAAACAGTTCAAAAGGGTTATGCTGAGTTGACAATCCGCACAACTTTGACCGGAAAGGGTTGTGTCGAGTTGATAACCCACACAATTTTGATCCGGTTAACATTCAAGATGGATAACTCTTCTTCCATACAAGTAAGGTCGTAGGTTTGGTCAACTATGACATGGATGATGATTTGATCAATGATGTGACATAATATTTATTTTACGTGGTTTAACTAACATTATTATCATTATTTTGCGTAATTTATCTTGAGCTTGCCAATTATCTACATGAGAAAGTAACATCATATCAAAATATTAATTTAAATCAACCCCAAAACTAAACATCAAACTCAACATAAATATAAAAACTTTCTTAAATAAAATTGTAGATGAAAACGGTAAGAAAAAAAATTCTAAAATGGACAAAGAAAAAAACAATTTTTTAGCTTCTTGGTTTGTTATTTTCTGCTAATAGTGCATATGATTTATTTCTTCCTACATTAGAGATTACCAATACTCATCATTTACATTAGATTACTTTGTTTCACCTTATTTTTCCATGATAAATATGATAATATTTGTGCATTTGTTTTATCCTATTAAATTGAAATTAATAGATTTTTTATCATGATTCATATGGATTATATGGATTCTAATGATCTGAATATTTCTTGTTCTAGTGGAAAAAAACTTAATTTAGACACAAGATAATAGTATTTGAAAATTTGTTAAAAGGAGAATCAGACAAATTGACGGCATTTTTGGTATTTTTTCAGTCTCAGCCAATTATCCTAGAGACTGAAAGATTGTTCCGAATAGACAACCACAACAAGAATCAATGAACGCCTGAATTGACAAGCATGCAAAGCAGATTTAGAAATGCAGATCTAATTTTCAATACAAA
The DNA here is from genome assembly GCF_000695525.1 of Brassica oleracea var. oleracea. Lineage (NCBI taxonomy): Eukaryota > Viridiplantae > Streptophyta > Magnoliopsida > Brassicales > Brassicaceae > Brassica > Brassica oleracea. The sequence goes on along the minus strand of NC_027753.1, from coordinate 39,628,326 downwards.
AGAAAAGTTGTAGGGTGGATCCACTACGATCTTCACGCCAATCTCATCAACGACTAAGAATATTTAGGGTGGATGAAAACTCTTTAAGAGACTGACGGTAAGAAACCACCAAGAAGAATTTCTCGAGTTCGATGAAGCTATTACTTTTGCTCATTACTACTTTGAACGAAGAAGATCGACCACCTATAAATGCAATTTGGCGAAAAATGTGATTTTGTATTTTAAACCGGAATAAGTAATTTTAATTTCGTTTCTCATGTTTCTGATTTTCTTCCAATAGAAAATTTTAGATCTGTAGGTTTATTGGACGTCATGTCCAGATGGTTTTATCCCGTATATTTTCGGACTAAATGAGTTTTACCATATTTATACTATATCAATTTTGGACGTTGACCATAACAAAAGCTTTTTAGTTTGGATTGGGCTAGCTCATGATCATCGTACCCAATTGGCATCTTTAACCGCAACCCAAGCAAACGAGAAGAGAAGTTGGTCTGTAGTTTTTTTTTTGTGTGTAGACAGCGGTTGTTATGGTAATTAAGACGCAACTTATCAGTCAGCGAACTTAAAACATAATGATACAGAAGTGGGAGCTAGCTACTAGTGACTGGTAGTGCATATGCACATTACTCATAATTTCACATGCTCAATTGCTCATGACGCGTGATTCCCAATCTTGTCGGTGTATTGGTGTTTGTAACAGTAGATATGTTCATACAATATTCTGATTGTGATGGTTCAGTATCTGCATGTTGCATCCACTTGTGTTAGATATTTGTAACCACATCACTCGATAATAATGGCTCGCATAATCTCTTAAAAGCTTAACAATGATTTTATCTTCCTCCTTCATTCAAAAAAGCCAAGCTGAGGATACTCATAAATATATGAATTTTCTTTTCAATTTGACCTAAGAAATAAAATTATATATACACGAAATATTGCAGAAAAATATTAGTTGGCTATAGAAGGTAATTTTTAATTTCCATATATTGTAGTGGTATTTTTCTTTGTGGTTATCGTTAGTTGACCTAACTAAGAAGATAATACTAGATATTTAGTTAAATTAATCCATCTTACCTGTACTTCTTATAATCTATCTTATTAAAACTCAAGTACAAATTAAGTTTGTTTAAAAACATTTATAGCAATTTTTAAAAAAGTTTGTTTGGAAATATATATTATAGTTTAAAAAAAAATTGTTTGAAAACATGGATTGCAGTTTTAAAAAAAAGGTTTGTTTGTAAACATAAATTATAGTTTAAAAAAATAGGTTCGTTTGGAAACATAGATAACATTATATTAAGAGTAAAAAAAGTAATGGACTTATATTTTTTTTTACAGATTGGAAGTCCATTATATTATGAGAAACTATTTATCTGGTACCTAATCAGGTTCGATTCAGACTTTTTTGGGTTTCAGATTTTCAGAGTCAAAGATTTCAGTCTCATTCTAATATTTCTAAATTTCAGTTTAGGTTCGCTTCGGATTTTGCGGATTCCGTTTGAGTTCGGATAACCCATTTAAATTACTTTAAAAATTTTAAAATTTATTATATATTTATATACTATAAATTTCTCAAAAACTATAAACAAATAATATATTAAATATAAATTTGAATAGCATATGTCAGAATACCTAAACTTAACATATAAATTATTTTAGTTTAAATATTTGGATAGAGAATCAATAATTATTTTAAGTGTTTTGGTGTTTTAAGTATACTTTTAATATTTTATATATTTACTATTGTTTATTTGTATATATTTTCAAGTATTTAAACCAGCTTAAAAGTATCATATATATTCTAGATGTTTTTATATATATTAAATCTAAAAATAATTAATATATATAAGTATATAAATCTATTTCGGATACATTCGGGTACCCGGAATACTTCGGTTCGGGTCGGATTCGGTTTCGGTTCTCCAAAAACCAGAATTTTGAATAATTCGGATATTTAATCAATTTCGGCTTGGGTTTGGTACTACTTTTTCGGATCGAAATCGGTTCGGTTCTTCAGATTCGAGTATTTTGCCTAGCCCTTATATTATTGACATGAAAAACAAATAGAAACATATTTTGAAAAATACACCCGAGCGCGCGGATCAAAGTCTAGTTATTTGTTAAGTCAATAAAACTAACCATGTTTGTTTAGCTTAAATAACGAAGATAATTTATAAAATACTATATGGCCATGAATTTCTGTTGCACTTTGGTCTACAGTTGAGTCCATGGTTCACCCACCTTACCAAGTTAGGCCCCGTTACTTTTAAAACTAGTCAAAAAGCCTCCTAAACCCAACACTCTCCTCTATATTTACTAACGACTTTACCTTCCAAACTCTCACCAAAGTTTCTTGTCCTTCTTCTAACCACAGATCAAAAAACCAATCATCTTCGATCGCATGAGAATGGATTGGTTCTCATGGCTATCGAGAACAAATCTGGAAGATTCGCTCACATACGAGTACGGTCTCTCCTTCTCACACAACGAGCTCGAGTACGAAGACATTGCTTACTTCAACCACGAGTTTCTCCAGAGCATGGGTATCTCCATCGCCAAACACCGCCTCGAGATCCTCAAGCTCGCTCGGAGACATACTAAACCGTCTCGTTCTATTTCCAGAGTGCTGATCGCGATTAGGAAGACCGGGAAGTGCTTGTCCGAGTACGTCCGTGACATGATGAGACGTGAGGAATCGTCTCAGGCTCTCGTAGTTGTGAAAGGAAGATGGTCAAATAGGAACAAGAGCAACGGAAAGGAAGAGAGACTTCTTCTGACGAATGGGACTCCATGTAGGCTGGATAGCTTCTCCAGTTACACGGGTTTCGATCATTACAGTTCGAATGATGATGATGTTTATTGTGGGAAAAAATTACAAGAGGAGGAGGTTATTATAAAGTGGGATTCAATGTTCCAGAATCTGAAACCAACTTGAAACAATCAGATAAAAATAGTGGTTTTAAGGGTTCTTCCACCATGTTATTCAATGAGTTTCCAACTTTCTTGTCTTCCAAGTGTGTGTGTGTGTGTTTCTATGTTTGGTCGGAGTAGTTAGCTTTTGTAGACATTTTAATAACAGAGGAGTTAGTTCTGTGTTCATGTTACCAAACATTTCTCTACCTTTTAATAACAGAGGAGTTAGTCTACGTATGTGACACTCAAAACTTATCAATAGCAATATGACACAAACAATAAATAAACACAATCAACATGGTAAAAGAAGCTGTTACAAAGGGTGGTACTTCCAACCGGTTACATTTTTTCATACGGTTTAAGATTGGGATTTTGTATTGACGAAGATTAGAGATAAAAACTTGTCTGACCAATTGGTTGTTTTTGTCTTAGAAAAATGAGGAAGAGAAGGAAACTCTCAAACCATGATATGTCAATACATTAAAATAACTAAGTAGCAGTAAACAAGGGACCAAGAGAACGAAACGTCAAAACCATGAAACGGAGAAATTGCAATTCTCAACTGACTTGGACTAAGGTTGGACGAAAAGAGGAAGAGCAAACAAGTGGGGGAAGAAGAGCTTGACAGTGCTTTCCGGAATAGGGGGAAAGGTGTTGGAGTTTGAGAGCCTGTCCGAGATTAACAGATTGGATGTAGCCGGCTTGTCCAAACACAAAAGCCGTGTGTTGACTCGGAGGAGGAGCCGAGATGGATATATATGAGTCTAGTTCAAACACCACAGCAACTTTGTTTTCCTCATCAACAAAGAAGCTCCCACCCAAAAAAGCATCAAGCCTAAACAACGTTAAAGCAGTCGTTTCCACTCGCAAAAACTTGTTCCAGGACAAGTAGTCGGGCTCAACCGTGAGGGTAATCCAAATCTCAAAAAAGCTTGATGCAAAATCACCAAACAGGACCGCAAGCTGCTCATCTCTAACGTTTGAGAGGGTCACGCAGTCTTCATTGTAAGAGTGAAAAGGAAGAGGGAGGCGTGGTCCAAACCTCTCTTTGGTAAAATCAAAACAGAGCAAGAAATCTTTAACATCTGCGCAATTATTATATCTCTCATGAGCAAAAAAGTAGGTGTTTCCCTTGACAGACACGCCTCGCTGATGCTCATCTATCTGTATCTCCCACTTGGGCTTGGGCTTGGCCTCGAGGACTCTCCATGAATCAGAGCTAATTTCATAGATTTCGCTCCTGAAAACGTGTGTTGGTCCGGGGGCACTGTAATCATCCACAAACCTCAGGATTTTGTGGTCACGCTTCTTGTCTGAGTATCCGATGGAGTAAATGTCTCTTATGTTGAAGTTTTCTCCTAACCTCGGCCCGATCCACCTTGTTTGATACAGGTAAGGGTTCCACACCACCAGCTTCGAGTGGTCCATAGCCACGCATAACACCAACCCATCGCAGTGATATACCTCGGATATCTCCAACTGATTAAGCAAATCTACCTCCTTTACATCAACCAAATCTTCGCCGATATTGTACCTCAGAGAGTAGACCTTCGCATTCATCATCATGAACCCCAGAAACTCATGCGGCGCTGCTGCTGCTTTACCCATAACCCAGCTTTTGGTTATAGCCTCCCATGTTTTGCAAGTAGATCGAACCGCCGGAACCTTCGTCAGTATCTTCTCTCCAACCAATTTCTCCCCAAGATCGCTCATCCTCTTTTGAAATATTAGGGTTTTCCTCGAAATCTGTTTTCACCTTGGTCGTCTATTATTATATCTATATATATATATATATATAAATCACTATAATTTGCTTATTATTTTGGCCGCAATTTAAAAAAATATTAGGGTTTTCCTCTCTCTCTATGTTGTGTGTGTTGTGTGTCCTATATTTATACAAACTCCCGTAGCTTGCTACGCACGGACCAAATCTCTTATATTTTTTTAATAATCATATTGTCATAAATTTAAATTTAAATAATTCCTAATTTAAACTGTTTTACAGAATATCTGATGCTGTTTTTAAACTAGATTATTATTATTTCCCAAATATTCTATGAACCTGGATAACAGTGGAACATAATACTAGAGGTGGTTGTTAAATGAACGATTGAAACGCCTTATCCTAAGCTAGAAAATGTACCAGAGGTTCTTATTAAGTGGGATTCTATGTTTCAGAATCTCAAACCTACTTGAAATCAGATAGATTATGTATGATGACTTTTAGGGTTCTTACACCAAAGTTATTTGATGTGTATTATTTACTTTGGGCTTTCTTGTTTCCCAATTTTTTTGTTTGTTCGGGGTATTAGCTTTTTTTTTTGTAGACATTGATATAATAGAGGACTTAGCTTTGTGTTCATGTAACCAACATTCCTCTACCTTCTTTGTGTTTAGTCTGCATGTTTGTTATGACAAGATCTGTTTTCCGAGTGTTAAGTTTTCAGTTCTTGATTCCTCAAAATTGTTTGATCCGGTTCTTGGCATGACATTCTTTTTTTGATTTGGAATTGTTTAGTAACCTGTCTTGACTCTTGACAAGTAAGGAAAAGATTCAGAAAACATGATCTTTATTACCTCTCTTGTTTTTTTCAAAAATTGTGGCGATCAAGAATCATGATACAAAACATCAAACAAATACAAACAAGATTACAGCAAATATTACAATGGTAAAAGAAGCCAATTACAAAAAAAAGGTTATTCCAACCGGTTCTGTGGCCGGTTGAGTCACCCATCACAGCTGAATAACAAAAGTTTTACAAATTTTAGGATACACACCTCAAAAAAACATGCCGCAAGATACAATAGGAACTTTATACGATGAAAAATAGACATAGCATATCTATGACTGTATCATCTCTTGCTCTCAACAGTCTTTCTTGCAATTCCCATGGAAATATCAGTGACCATTTGACTGCGGATGCAACCGGAAAGAGCCAGAAGCATAGAGAGCTTGATAAACCGGCCTAATTCTCAGTGTCAAAATAACAGAGAGCAGAGTGCCAAGTCCACAAAGACCGGCTAGAACCAAGAACGTTACCCTGTAGCAATCAGGACCAATGCAGGTAGAACTCCCTTGCTTAGTCGCTTCCCTGTCGTATATATGTCCTGCCATAAGTGCCGAGAAAATGGCCGCACCGGTCGGGTTGCCCAAGAGTATGAAGTTGAAGTTGATTCCAAAATTCTTAAGACCAAAGAGCTCGGAGATGGTGGAGATTGACAAGTACTGAAACCCCATGCCTATCCCTACAAGAGCTGTCGCTACGTAGATAGTACCGTCGATGGCCATGGAGAAGAGGAGGAACGTGAACATCATAACCAGCTGCGCGGCTCCCATCCATAGCGTTCTTGGAAGGGCCTTTGACCTGACAAAGTGCTCAGAGATGGCACCTGAAGCAAGACGGCCACAGAAGTTGAAGAAGCTAAAGAGGCAGAGGAGTATCGTTGTGCCTTTAATACCAAAAGCAAAACCGATCTGAGCCAAGTTGTTTGAGACGGTAATGCCTGAACCCATGCCGAGGAAGTAAGCAAACCAAAGAAGCCAGAAATCTGCTTTGGCGAAGACTTGGCGAACCTTGAAGTCCTCTCCTCTCCTTGGCTTCCTCTTCTTCTTAACCGCACCTTCTCCTTCAGCCAGAAGTATCTCCATCTCCGAGGCACCGTCTCCATCTCCCTCTCCTTCGAAGAGAGTGCCCATGTTTGAAGCTGATGTAGAAGGTATCAGCAACGGTTCTTTCTCACCTTCCTCTTTGGCTAGATTGTCCGGAAGAGATCTCTTGGAACGGAATAGCGTCATCTTGATGGGGATAGCAAGAGGAGCCATCAAGAACAAGACCGTGCCAGCCAGAAGAACATATTTGAGGATGCTAGGCAGTGTAAACACCTCATTAAGCACAGTGGTCATAACAAGATAAGCAGCGAGAAGGATACTAGAGCCGAGGAGAAAAGCGAAATATACAGGCTCAGAAGGGTCATTGTCGGTCGCAGGAACACAGGGGCGGACGAAGTACATGAGAGATAAGCATAAAAGGGGAACTCCAACCATAAGAAAGAAGAGCAGATTGGTAGCTGAGTGGTGAAGCAAGACGCTGAATATCACAGTGAAAGCTGCACCACTGAGACCAATATAGCCTTTGATGAGTCCAGCAACTGGGCCTCGGCTCATAGGAAAGTTCCTCATATTGGTCACAAGAGATGCTGTGCCGAACCATGAGCTACTATTGGTGCCGAAAAACAGAGCAATGAATAGCTGTCAACAACATTACCAAACCAAAGATACTAATCATGTGAGTTCAATGATCAAATAAACAATAAATACTCCAGGTTAATTAAAAAAAAAACAGTGGCATTAATAGGCCTTTGACTAAAAAAAAGTACACTTGACTAACAAAAAATGTTGAGTTCGATGTAACATTCTCCCGAAATCTCAGGACCGGCCTTATAGCATATGATTCAAATGAAAAAATAAAGAGAAGGGTGTGGTTGTTTGTTACCAGCCAGAAAGGCAAGCCATGGATGATTTGGTTGACGGAGCTCCAAAGAACGCTGTAACCGAGGAAACAAGAGGTGGATCCGATGAGAAGCATCGCCCATGGAGGAAGCTTGTTACTCACGTAGCCTGGAAGCAGTCCCAAGTTTTCACCCAGATCACAAGCGACTCCGAGGATCGTGATCTGTTGCTGGTTAAACCCCAGAACCGATTTAAGAGCGGCGGAGTACAGCGGGAACGTCGAACTGGTTCCAGCAGCTATCTGAACCCAAGCGGCTGCAGCTAACCCCACCCACGGTGGTCGGCTTCCTGTTTTCTCCACTAGAGTCGGCATCTCTCTCCGACCGATCACTGTCTCTTCTTAGATTTGCACTAATGCACTTTTAAAAAAAAGTAACATGCACCAGCACAACTCTTTAAAGCCGAGTTTGGTGTGTGTCTTCATTCTAGGCTCTCTCTCTCTCTATATATATATAAATAAATTAACTAATTCTTATCTTCGGTCATCAGCAATGACTCAATTAAATTATTTAACTAACAAATAAGTATGTGTTGTATATATTCTATTTTTTTAACAAATGTCATTATTCAAATGAAAAATAAAACAAATGTCATTATTCCGTTGTGGAAAAAAAACAAATATCATTATTCTTGAGAGGTTTCTACAGTACTTTCCAAACTAATCTTGTTAAAATATTTTTTTTAGTAATTAACTGCAGGTGGGTCGACAATTTACTGCCTATTTTTATTAATTGTTCCAAGACTTATTTATACGAATATACTCCGGGAAACGTAGGATATTTTGCTTAGTCTGATTTTATTTGAGTATACTAATACATAAAAGCAAAACGGAATATTTTGTTGTCATGTGAAGGTTTTGTGCTCAACACGTGAGATCATCTGAGTATGATTCGTCCAGCGTTGATCGAGGCATGACTTTGGCTTTGTTCTTAACGATCCCATCTCTCAATCACTTTATTAATCTCAATTTTTATATTTTAATTAATTATGTACTTTTTAGAACATTCAATTAATTATGTATATTATATGCTTAGTTATATAAGTATTTCCCCGGATGAAGATTTACACAGCATTTCTTGTCTTTTTTTTTTTTTTTTTTTTTTTTTTTTTTTTTTTTTTTTGTCACGGGCGGTCTCCGGAATCCCAGAGGACTCGAACCCAGATGCCTTGGGATCCAGTTCACTCTAGTGTTACCACTAGGCTATTCTGTCCCGGCTGCATTTCTTGTCTTTAATTAACAGAAGCAATGCATAGAGTCAAAAACAGACAGATCAAAGAGGATACGCACAAATCTCACCTGATCAATTACGATGAGAAAAGGATATTAATTTGATAATTCAAATGACAAAAACAAGTCGATCTGCACCGGCCTTGATCCTTGACTTACATATAGAAATCAAACACGTATTAGTGTACACTCGTCGGACCATATGTTAGGTGTTGCTTGTCACTCGTAGTTACTAGTACATTTAATCTGTGGCTAGCCGACGACATCTCAGTGTCAAAGTCATTAAATGGCTTGATTTATTCAAAACCTACCAATCTCTCGACCATAGATGGTTCAGCATATGTTGGTAGATTTATTACACAAATGTTCCTGGATTCTAAAAGGACAACTGATTAATATTGAGTGAGTATATAAGAAGAGATTACACGAATTCGTTTCTAAACTGTTTCTCTTTTGTAACAAATCATTAATGTTTTCAACCAAAAACAACAAAAAACATAAATAACAGTGATCCTCTCACTCATTCAATGAATGGTCCTGTCTGCGATGATTAAATCTTATTCATCTGGACCATAGACTTCTTGGTGTGAGACCGGTGACGTCTTTCTCTAACGAAAATCATCCAAAAGATGAGCGAGAACATGACTGCACCAGAGAGTGACGCGAGTCCTGCGTAGATCCACTGGCTGGTGATGGTGAGTCCAGGGCAGTTCTTGGTGGTTATGTCTCTGAAGGTGTCTCGAACGAAGGAGCAATCAGCAATACTAGCCAAGAACGGGCTGTAATGGTCTAACGTGAACGCCACGTTGATCGCACCCATCATCTGGTCGTATGAAGCTTGAGTTAACCTTCCCTGTGTAATGCAGATCCCTTCTGCGTTCACTTGGCACACAAAGCCTTTGTATATCTATTTACCCAAGAAAATACATATTAACAATATTTAAGTACAGTTTATGGTCTAATAAAATTATTTTACTCTTGTAATTCTACTATACATATGACATAATAAGCATCATGTATACCATTTATTTATGCTTTAAAAGAAAAGGTTGATCATATGTATTGTGTACCTGAGAAGCATTAGCGAGGAGGATTTCGTTAGGAGCACAAGGACGTGGATTACGATGTTCATCGAGCGGGTTACAGAGCAAAGGAACGAGCGGACCAGACTGGTTATGGTAGAAAGGGACGTTAGGTGGGAACTCATGGTTACTGACATTGACAGTGTACGCATTGGTCATGTCAACGGCCGTAGAAGTCATCGTCTTGGTTATATCCAATGTGTCTCCAATGGTTTTAGCGTCTAAACATGGAAGAAGCTGGCTCAAGGCCGACTCTGCCGCTGGATCATGCACCCATTGGTCCATAGCCGTACATGTGTCCGCAACCACACTGTTTTAGGTAACATCTTTAGTTTAATCAAATAAAACAAAATCAAACTTGAGTTAAATGAAGTGATGATGATTAATGTCATTACTTGTGGAAGACGAGGAAGACTGCGCTTAGGAGGATCGTTGCTGTGACGAGAATCCAACCCAAGATTACTAACCTGAGGATTAAACATTAATTGTAACCATTTAATTTGGTTATGATAGAATATATTATATCGACTGTATAGAGAATTCTATGACTCACAGGTAGACAAGAACTCTTAGTCCACAGAAGGAAAACACTGTAAAGAATCATAAACATGTTATGGAGGCAAATGCATAGAAACAGATTGAAAGTTAGAACGTAATAATTTTACTACTTACAGAGTCCAAGGAATGCGATTGCGAGCATAACACCAGCAATCACGTTTAACACTAATCTCCTGAAGAAACATTATAAAGTCCAATAATCAAACAGAGGTTCTACTTATAACTTGTGACGCAAGTCATTTATGTAACTAATGCTTACACAGGGTTTAGTACTCCGGTGAGATAACCGATTGTCTGGTTAGCGACACGGTCAGGGTAAGTGATGTTAGACATCTTGATCATGTTGTTGAAATGATCAATGTTACCTCTAAACTGAGGAGGAAAGAGGTTGTGTCCATCGAGCTGAATGTCTTTGGCAGATTGAATAGAGTCCCACAAGCTCGTTAGCTTACCCAAAACTTTAGTTGCTTGATTCACAATATACATAAACGTCTTCTCCACGCTACCGTAGAACTCTTTTTGCCCTGTGTACAACATCGTAGACCCAATCCTGAAGACAAAAAACATCGTTTCGAATTTTTTAGTCAAGAACTAAAAAAATAATTAATTAAATGGTTTGAAGATGTATATATTAAGTGAAGGAAGAGGAAGTTTACACGGCGGCGACGGTGAAGAGGAGGAGGAAGATGAGAGAAAGAGTGTAGCAGACGCGAGAGTAGCCGTAGTGCCGGCGGCCGCAACCGCAGCAACAGCAACAGAGGCATGAGCAGATGAGGAAGAGTCCGAGAAACACGAACCACACGATTGCTATTACTATGAACGGAACAGCGGAAAATCCAACAGACTGAAAGAGAACATTACACACACGTTTTAGTTATATCAATTACTCTTTGAGTTGTCCTGAAACTAGCCTAGTGGTCTAAACGCACCTTTAGATACCAACCAACATATAACATTTTAACATGCAGTTTGCTACAGCCTCATATTTTTTTATCTATTTTTTTTTATTTTGTACTTTTGGCTAGATACCATCCCTTATTACATGATTTAACACAGAACCTAAATGCATAGCCTTAACGCAGCTAAGTTGAGCATAGAACAAAACTAATGGATGTTCCTAATTCCTAAAAAGACATGCATTGGTTTGAATATAACGTGGGGGACTCACGGCGATGTAATGAGAATTGGTAACGTTCCAACCATCGGTATATATATTGAAATTGTTGAGAGGATCAGGCCGCCGTGTCCTCTCCGCCGCTAGCACCAATGTCCCATTTGCTCCTTCCAGAATTTGCCTCCTCATCAATCCTTCAAAATGAATTAAATATATAAAACTTCTATCAGATTTTTTTAGTTTTTAATAGAAAACATCAAAACATAAAAAGAGAGAATATGATGAAGAACCTTGAAATGAGGTTGAGGAGGGATGATGATGACAAGAAGAAGAAACTCCATGAGAGAAAGAAACCAAACAGGAAGAGACCAGGATCGCAACGCCTATAAGAAGAAGACGCCGGCGATCATGAAACGTCGGCGTTGGGCTACAAAGCATTATCCTCTCTCCCTCTTTTTGTTTGGATTGTTTGGTTACGTTTCAATCTCTAGAAAAGGGTTTATGTATCTATATATCAAGAACCTTTTAAATGTCTCCAGGAAATCGAGGAGAAAGAAGATGAAACGAATAGCTTATTATTTATGATCTCCCTTATTTAGGAATTTATGTTTCCATAATTTTCTCCATCCTTGTTATTCTTTTTCCCTATATTAATTGTTACTCGTTAAGGTCTCATTGGCTGTGCTCTACAATATTCGCTCAAAATGAAAAATCTCACGCGGTTCGCCTTCCCCAGATATCCATTAGTTTGCTATAGGAAAGAATCTGATGAATTAATGTACCCCTGTAAACTAATTACACAATCAATTAAATTTTGAAAATGATGCAACATACAGTAATTAGTAAATCGTTTATTTTACACAATCGTTTTTGAAACGGAAAACTGCATTAAGATTGACTTCATGATTTTATGTTTACATGAAGATAAAAATCATATCGTTTCCATATCCTTACCAAAAAAAATCACCTCACCAAATACAACAAAGGCAACTACACTTCAAAATGAATATACTACATTATACTAAATCTCGACCAAGAGGTTTACTTGCTTAAGACTCATGCTCTCACGGTTTCTTCACTCACCCACTTGATCCACCCCTCTTTCAAGCTTCCAAGAGAATCAATGATCACAAGTGAAACCAGATTCCTCGATCAAATAAATGCAAATGTAGTCAACTGTGATTACCTTTGGGCGATTTCTTCAACCGCAGGAAGCTTCTTGATACCAAAGATCGCTTCATTGACATGTTTGTCCGTTTTGAACAAATAACCAAACAATAGTTTCTTCAACGGACTTTTCTATTATCTACAAACTAGCGTTTCTTCTAGTGACGTGTCTACCAACTCAGGCCTTCTCCTCGGAGACAGCCCTCTTTCAACCATTTCATCTTCATACTCCTTAGCCATTTCCAACATCCCTTTCTGAATCAAAGCGTCAATCATAGCGTTATAAGCAGCCGAATCAGGAGTATCCCCAGACTCCTTCATCGTCTTCCACACATGCAAAACCGGCTGAAGAAACCCCCATCTCTCAAACTTCCTCATAAGCATCACATAAGTATCCATCCTCGGCCTAACCCCACTCCTTATCATCCTACCAAACAGACTCAGGATCTCTCTCGGTTTCTCCATACGGGCAAAGAAACACATATAAGTAATCGAATCCGGCTGACAACCTCTCTTAGGCATCTCGTTAAGCATCCCATACGCATCCTTCACCCTCCCTTCTTCACACAAAAGCTTAATAACCGTGTTATGCGTCGCGACGTTAGGCTCACAGCCTCTCTCCTTCATCTCCTTAAACACTCTAACACCAAAGTCAACGCCTTCCGATGCTCCAATGGCGCGAATAACAGTGTTGTACGCAACAACATCGAGCTTGATCCTCTTCCTCTTCATCTCCTTGTACAAGTTCACAGCTTTCCAAGGCTTCCCACTCTTACACATTATATCCATGTAAATAGAATACGAAAACAGATCCTTCACAACACCTTCCTTATCCATCTTCTCCCAATACTCCTTGCACTTCCCCCACCATCCCAGCTTCGACCACCCGCGAAGAATCAAGTTATGAATCTTAGTAGTGTTACTACTCACACCAACCACACTCTTCCCGAAACAGAGCTCCTCTGCTTCAACCACATGCTTATGCTCGCAAAGCGCATCCACGAGATTACAAAAAGACGTCTCGTCTCTCAAATTGAAATCATCTAACCTATCGTAAGTATCTATAGCCTCCTGAACAAGATGAGCCGTGACGTAACGCTTGAATATTATTCGGAAAGTGACGTGATTGGGAATCGAACCGGGGTTCTCCTTCATCCGGTTAACCAAAGACCAGGAAGCATCGAACTCGAAGTACTTACCGAGAACATCGATCATGCGGTTGAACGTCTCGGTGGTGTGTTCGAATCCGGATTCCTTCTCGACCCAGTTGAAAAACTCCAACGCCTTTTGCCAGTCGTTGCTGTAGCATGTGATCGCTTCGCATACTGTTCTCTGATCGTAGCTGGACTCTTCCACCTGACATCGGAGCTTCTCGTCGGAAACGGGTTTTGCAGATAGAAGACGAACGGAGGGTGAAGAAACGATTCGAAGTCGATCGAATCGCCGGAGATGTCTCGACAAGAGCATTTCTCTCCCGCCGCTCTATGCAGCGTTCAAAATTAGGGTTAGTTTGTCCGGGATATTTTTTTGACCAGTTTCTCCAGATGGGATCCGATTACCCGTATTCGATTGGGTATGTCCGCAGACCCGATTACCTATTGGACTTTTAGTTTCTGCTGGTTTGCAGGCCCACATTCCTAAATTGGGCTGGTTTGTAGGCCCACATATGACCCACTTCTTTGGGAATATTGGCTTTCATCACAAATATGAAGAAGTGTGGGATCGATTTGAATGAAAAATACAAAAGCAAGGACTGATAATTGCAAAGACCTAACTAAAAGTCTTCGAGTGTCTGTCTCATATCACTCACTCACTGTCTGGACCCCGACTAGTTTCAAAATATCCGAAACGACGACCCTGAGGAATCCTTGTTTTATCACCTGAAATGGCGGCGGCTCTGCAGGCGAATATCCGACCGGTCAAGTTTACGGCTACGTTAAGAGCTCTAACCAAACAATCGCCGGCACCCTTTAGGGTAAGATGCTGCGCTGTTAATTCCGCTGGGAAAAAGCGATACAACATCACTCTCCTTCCCGGAGACGGCATCGGTCCGGAGGTTATCTCCATCGCTAAAAATGTGCTTCAGCAAGCTGGATCCTTGGAAGGTTTATCTCATTGGGGATTAGATATAAGATTCGTGGGCTTAGGATTTATTTTGATAAACTTGGTCACTTGATTGCGTCTGTGTTGTTAATCAGGAGTGGAGTTTAGCTTTAGGGAGATGCCTGTAGGAGGAGCTGCTTTGGATTTGGTTGGAGTGCCTTTGCCTGAGGACACCATCTCCGCTGCTAAAGATTCAGATGCTGTGCTTCTTGGAGCCATCGGAGGGTATGTTTTCCTCTATTCTCCCACTAACGTTGGCTCTACTCTTTTTTTTTTTTTTGTTTATGTCTTGATTGGAAAATACAATGTTGGTGGTGTGAATTCAGGTACAAATGGGATAAGAATGAAAAACATCTGAAGCCTGAGACTGGTTTACTTCAACTTCGGGCCGCTCTTAAAGTCTTTGCTAATCTCAGACCTGCTACTGTTCTTCCACAGGTTACCCTTCTTCTTCTTCTTCTTAATATCAGGAGTTCTTGGTAGCCTGTAGTTTTGTTACCTGTGTGGAACTTAAATTTATATCTTTCAGTTAGTTGATGCCTCGACCTTGAAAAAAGAGGTTGCTGAAGGTGTTGATCTACTGGTTGTAAGGGAGCTTACTGGAGGTCTATTTCCATTACTTGATTTATTGAGACTAATCTTTAATCCTTGTATTTCTCTTTCCCTATCTTTATAATGTGTTATGATCTCTAATGGGAACAGGTATATACTTTGGAGAGCCAAGGGGCATTAAGACTAATGAAAATGGTGAGGAAGTTGGGTTTAATACCGAGGTCTATGCTGCTCACGAGATTGATAGAATTGCTCGTGTTGCCTTCGAGACTGCTCGTAAGCGACGTGGCAAGTTGTGTTCTGTCGACAAAGCTAATGTCTTGGATGTATGCTTCCTCCCTCTCCTATTTTCTTAACACACAACACATCATCTAATGCAATTTTCTCTCTTATTTAGTCCTCAATTTTATGGAGGAGACGAGTAACAGCATTAGCCGCTGACTATCCAGATGTGGAGCTGTCACATATGTATGTCGACAATGCTGCCATGCAGCTTGTTCGTGACCCCAAACAGGTATACTTATATTTGCTTAGCTACTCAATGCCTTAATGTGGGAACTGTGTAAATCCTTACAATGGTTTGATCGTTTCTTAAAATGCAGTTTGACACAATTGTCACAAACAATGTTTTTGGTGATATATTATCCGATGAAGCCTCAATGATTACAGGAAGCATCGGCATGCTTCCCTCTGCTAGTCTCAGTGATTCGGTATAATATGAATTAATCTCATCTTTGAGTGTGCAGCAGTATATATGATCCACGTCTGAACAAAAAAAAAATCGTGATGTATATAACAGGGACCTGGACTCTTTGAACCTATACATGGTTCTGCACCTGATATTGCTGGAGAGGTACTAACTCTCTATTCTTCAAACAAACAAACCTTTTCTTCCCCAATATCAAAGCTACTACTGTGCCAAAAGAATGTAGAGCAAACTTTTCTTTGAATTTTGCAGGATAAAGCAAACCCGTTGGCAACCATTCTCAGCGCTGCAATGCTTCTGAAATACGGGCTTGGAGAAGAAAAGGCAGCTAAGAGGATCGAAGACGCGGTGTTGGGTGCTCTGAACAAAGGGTTTAGAACACGAGACATCTACTCCAATGGAACCGTACTTTTCTTGAACCATTCTTATTACAATGTTTCCTGTTCTATCATAGTTTGAAAAGCGAGCAGGCAAATAGTAAACAATACTTATGTTCATCTTTTTGAATGGTGTTTAATCAGAAACTGGTGGGGTGCAAGGAGATGGGAGAGGAGGTTCTGAAGTCAGTGGACTCCCAAGCTCATGCTTCTGTTTAATCATTTGTATAACTTTGAAGAGAGATTTTTTTTCCAACAATAAGTGTTTGTACGCAAAGAGAGTAAGTATCAGTTTCATCAGCCACAATGTCTGTGATAGTATGTTTATTAACGGGACGTATTCGATCACATTGAAAGCTTTTTCTTTGAAGTTAATGCCGTGTAAGAGTAGATTTTTCAAGCAGGTAATAGTACAACACTTGAGCTTAATCAAGAAAAGTAAAGATATTTAAAAAGACACATCAATGTCGATACACATTTTGTTTGTTCTTGTACTCAAAGCTCAACCTTCAACCAAGGGCAGTTAAATTTTGGAACATAATCTCAACGGCACGTTCGATCTCCTCTTCCGATATAATCAACGGTGGAACAATCCTGACGACATTCCCTTTCCCTGCAGTCAAGATCAGAAGACCTGAATCACGGCAAGCATCCACCAGTGGACTCGCTGGCACATCAAGCTCCACTCCAATGATCAGCCCTTCTCCTCTCACTTCCTTCACGTGCGAGTTCCCTCCTAGTTTCTTCACCAACAGTTCCTTAAAGTATAAACCTTTGCCCGAGACACTGGCCAAGAAAGAGGGTTTGGATACTTTATCAACAACAGCGATGGCTGCACTGCACACAAGAGGGTTCCCTGCGAACGTGCTTCCATGATCTCCATACTTGATGGTCTCAGCAACCTTTTCAGTCACAAGCACCGCTCCAATTGGTAACCCACCGGCTAAAGGCTTTGCAACTGTCATTATGTCAGGCGTTACACCGAATGCTTCATACGCCCATAGGTTACCGGTTCGCCCCAAACCACACTGAACCTCATCAAAGACGAGAAGAGATCCTGAAGCATCACAAGCTGAGCGAAGAGACTGGAGAAACTCTTTTGTAGCAGAGTAAACCCCGCCTTCTCCTTGGATAGGCTCCACAAACACTGCAGCTATTTTACCCGAGCTGATAAGATCAGTGGCGGCTTGAACGTTACCGTACTCCAAGAACGTGACGCCAGGCATGATGGGTTCGAAAGGAGTTCTGTACTGTTCTTTGCTCGTCAAGGCGAGAGCTCCTAAGGTTCTACCGTGGAAACTATTCGTAAAGGCTATGAAGCCTGTGGCGACATCTTTGTCTTGAGGATGGGTGAATCTCTGGAACTTTCTAGAAAACTTGATGGCTGCTTCGTTGGCTTCTGTTCCAGAGTTACAGAAGAATACACGGTCTGCGAATGAACTTGCCACAAGTCGTTTAGCTAATTCAATCTGCAGACAAGTTTTAATACATTTCAGAAATACATGAGCTTGAAAGTAACCATAATCAAAAAGGCCATGGCTTTAATCACATAGAGAGGATCAAATCAGCTAAAGTTCCAATCTTTGGCCAAATCATTTTCAGACACTGAGATTATACCTGAGGAATGGTGTAATAGACATTGCTGACGTGGGCAAGAACAGCAGCTTGGTCGGTGACAGCTTGGAGCCAATCAGGATCTCCATGGCCCAGAGCATTCACAGCGATTCCAGACGCACAATCCAGATACTCTTTCCCTTCCGCGTCCATCAATTTACAACCTTTCCCACTCGAGAGCACCACTGGAGCACGCGCGTACGTGCCCACGAGGACTCTCGCCTCCTCTTCAATCACCTTCTGGCTCACGCTCGCTTTCACCGAAACCTGCGCCTGCTCGCTCACGATCCGGCCATTGAATCCGATTCGGGTTCTGATGGGTCGATCAAATCGACGGCGTAGGAGGCTAATCTCCAACGACGGCGCCCGCGGGAGGGTGATTTGGCCAAGCGACGCCATATCGTGTGTTTTTTTCTTTTCGCTTTTGGTCGGAGGAGGAAAAGAAAGAGTCGTTAAAAGACAGTGAAGCCTGGAACTATAGTTAACTCTAGGGCTTTGAGCTTTAAAACCAGCAAGTGGTAATAACCCCATACTTCTTCATAATTACAATTTAGGACTGATAGTTGTAATTTAACACTCCAAACCTGGAGACTGTAGAGAGAAACATCATTTAGCATTTAATATAATCCATTAATCAAATTACAAGTTAATAAAACGTTTTGGAAGTTACATATTGATACATTGCAGTATATCTTAACAAACATAATAAGAAAAGTGTATATCTATGTAGATCATGTGATGTGAGAGATAAGAATCACTTGGCAGAGCAAACAAAAAAACATACTAACGGCTAGAGAAGAAGAAGATATGTCAAGATACATAAACTCGAAACACTCTCCCCCCTTGAGGCCTAATCTTCTACTACGGCCCCGGGAAATGGCCAACGGATGAGGAAGGATATACAGGGGCAATCTATCTTTCTTCATATTGTAACTGTTAAAAAGAGGTTTGTGGAAGGTGTGGTAAAGTTATTTGGGTGTGATGGGAAAAACAAAAGAATAATATTATTGCTTATGGCTCGTCGTTCAGGAAATAACTTCAGGGCTTGTTTCGGTATCTAGTGGCATGTTTAGGTCAGGGAGCAAGAAGAAGGAACCTTGTTCCAAGGCACGTTTGCAGGACAAGCCAGATTGTGATTCAGCCTGTATACATATGAATATGATCTAACTTGATTAGTTACATGTTGATAATGTCTAGAGAGCAAGGAAACAAACAAAAAATGGTGATTGTCTAGAGAGAGACAAAGATAGGCTCACCTTCATCTTCTTAAGAGCATTGTTTCTTGCTCTTTGCTGTTCCACCAAATCACGCATACTTGCTAATTCCTGATTCGAGAAAAAAAGAATAACCAATTCTAAGATTAGCACACACACCTAATACATAGAGACATAAGAAGCGGGCCAAAAGAAGGTTTGTACATTTTTCAGGGCTTTACTTTCCTTCTGGAGCATGACTTCCTCATCTTTAAGCTCACCCAAAGTCTGTACACAACAATATTAGAGAAATCAGTCAATATGTAATGATATCTATCTAGAATTAGAAAGATAAGATTCATTAGTACAGTAGTGCCAGTAAATAGAGAGACATGCTTTTCGGTTTTTACCTTTTTCTTCCTTGATCTCTTAAACAGAGTTGTTGTTATTGTTATTGCACTCGTTTGAAAAACCTGGACAACCAACCAAACCCAAAATTCGGATTATGGATTACGACTTACGACAACACCAGATAAAGGCAGCTCAAAAATCAAATATTCAATTAACTATCACACCAAAATTACACCATAAAAACAATTAAGTTTTGTTTATAAGTATATAAAGAAACCACACACCTACCATTCAAGACCACACACCTACCATTCAAAGACCACACACATTAGAGGCACCATAAGGTGGAAATAAACGAATCAACTCTAGTTACCATTTAAACTTCTAAAGTGAATACAGAATCTTTTTTGGTCAACAACTTATAATACCCTCAAAAAAAAAAAAAAAAAAGATATTATTTATTTTTTAAAATAGTATCACGTGAGTGGATCGTGACTAATGAGAGACGCGTATGGTCGTCACGTTCACACGTCATGCTTAACTAAATGGTACTGTCTTCAATATAAACTTGGCGGACGAATCACAAGAACAACAATCACTTGTAACTTTGATCGCTGGCAGTGTGTCCATACTTGGTTACTATCTGATAACAACCCTCCCCACTAAACCCTACCACACACGCATCTAATCCACTCATGCCAATAGGTAGTTTCGGACTCATTAGAATGGTAAGGAATGAATGTATTTTTTTTATTCTACTCGTTAGCACTTGAAGTCTGCATCGGTGACTTTTACCGCAAACACCTCCCATGCTTTGAGGGCTTTCTGGTCCTTCCACAAAAGCAGAAAGAGAGATGACTGGGATTCATCAAAAAAGTAAGGAAACGTGACTCTTTGTTTGCAAAAAAGCAGAGATCACCGAATATTATCAGTTTTTAAACTCAAATCGAGAAGTGTTTCCAAGAAGACAACTAAATCTAACGAGAAAGATGGGTTTAGTTTCTTGGAAAAGAAAGAAAGAAGCTAAAGTTTGAGTCCACAGTGGGGATATTTGGGTCAACAAAAAGTCGGTGTACCTACATGATGATCAAAGAGTAAGCCCAATGGATCCTAAAAGACGAAAATACACACAAGTGAACAACTAAAAAGTCTGGTCGTGCGTAAAGCCAAGGGACTAATTGGTAATAGACCAGCCCAAACAACAAGGAAACTCTTAATAATTACGTGAAGAGAAAAAACGCAGAAAAGAAAACCACTAAAACGCCGCTTCACGAGGGATTATATTATATTCGTGACAGACGCAAACGAAACAGTTCATACGACTCTACGGCCACCACCACGGAGTTTTTAAATCGAGAAAACCAAATAAAAGATCGGACAAACCTTAGATCCAAAGGTCTCAGAGGGTTTTACGGCGACGCTGGACTCCTCAAGGCCGTCCACAGTGGTAGCACCACCACCACCGCTCCAGGTTAAAGGGCTGGTAGGGCTAGCTCGCGGTTGGTCACCTTTTTTCGATCTCCGTTGACGCACACTCCATTTCAGCTTGACAGGAGATGGTGGGGGTTTCGAGTGGCGGAGCTGAAGCAGCGCGTCGGCTACCAGAGAATCGTCAGACATGGCCACTCGAGTCCAGTTTTCGGCGGACAACATAGTCGGAATCGTCAACAGCTTTGGAGAGAGATGGTGGCGAAAAAGTAGGAAGGAAGCAGCTCTGTGGCAAATTTAATGGGTGGATTTTTTTGTTATATAATAATACTACTTAGAACTATATTTTTATATTTCTCTTTTTCTTGATAAGTGTGGGACCCGCTTTAAGTACATGCGTGGCATAGACCATTTGTAGCAAGGTTCTTATTCTTCGTGTGTTTGAACTGTAGTAGTAGGAGTAGGGATCGAATGAATGAATGAATGACTGATATGAGAGAGAGCACTTGGATTCTATCATTACATTTTTTGTCAGCACGGTAGAGAAATTACAGTATAAAACAAACATTATCTTATCATTTACTGTACTTCATAATTCATTCATATACTAGAGGCTTGAAATTCATCTCTAATCCTTTTTTCAATGAAACCATTTCAGTCTCACTATATTTAAATCTGAATGACATGTTATATCTGAAAGAACATGTACTACAACATGTTATCCTGTTGATATTGTAATCTAATTTAATGTACAAAAAAACCTGACATAGCTAGTAAAAAAACCAGACCTAGCTAATAAAAAATCTTCCAAAGTCAGTAGCTATGATGATGGGTTAGATTTGACATTTACTTTTACCGAAAGTTTCCTCCTAACCCGGTTTAAAAAATCACGTGGCCAATTTCGGTTTGTAGATAACCGGACTGAGTTCATCATTTTTCATCTCTCTCCATCATCAACGACTACACTACACACTTAAAACCCTAAGGAAAGCATTTCAGAGCCGTCAGAGATCAGTTTCAATGGCGTTTCATCTCGCCAGACGCAAACAAAGGCTCCATTCTAACCCATACCTGATTCATCTCTTCTCAACCTCCTCCTCCTCCGCATCTCCTCAAGACGGGAACGAATCTGGCGAACAACAACCTTCTCAGTCACCGTCGGATTTCAAAATCTCTTCCTACTTCAGTGGCATCAAAAGCAGCTTGAAACAGCAACCCCAGCATCAGGCTCAAGACGGGAGGAGACAATTAGCCGGATTCGATCCCAAAGCTCCCTCCTTTTCCGGTTCCGGCGGAGATTTTCAGGATGTCAGGAGGAATCTCAACGAGTTCCGACGCAGAGCAGCAGCTCCTCCGGCGAGGGATTTGCAGGATCTGTACAAGCAGAACGTGCTATCAAAGTCGGGAGATTTGGGGGCTGGTAAGGTCGAAGGTTCGCCTTTTGAAAACTTAAAGAAAAACTTGAGGCAGATGAGGCCACAAGAGACCAGATGGTCAAACCTATCAAGCCTCCAGAGCATTATGAAGGCAAAAGACAGTGGTAATGTCCGTTCAAACGTGTTCGGTGGGGGAGAGGGGTTGCCCATTTCAGTGTTCGGGGAGGAGATAGAGGAAAGGAAGAAGATGGGAGATGATTCAGAGGAGATGAAGTCGGAGTTTATCAAGAGCTACAACACTAAAGAACTGGGGGAGATTCTAAGACAGTACAGACCAGAGGGGAAGAGAGAAGAAGGTTGGTTCTCGTTGCAGGAGCTGAACCAGAGGCTTGTTAAGCTGAGAGAGGTGGAAGAGGCAGCAGCGCAGGGAGCGAGGAAGGGGATTGCCTTCGATGATCTGAGGTCTGAGATTCAACAAGCTAGAAAATCACAAGCCTGTACGTTCACAAACTCTCTCTTACTTCCCCCTCTGTGACAGTGTTTTAGACTTTAGCTGTTAGAATGTTTAGATTTAAGTTCCTTTCAAGTAATAGGATTGGAGAATTCTTATGTTGATTATGATAAAACCTCTCTATCTCGTACTTGGTGAACTACTGTGAATATAACAGCTAAAGTGATGCTATACTGGTCCATCTCTTACTTGTGAACTACTATGTGACAACAAAAGAAGCTTGTGGCTTGATGTCGTTGCTTAGTTCTTGGTTTTGGTTTTGGTTTGTTGCTCATTGATTGTGATTTTAAAATGAAGGTTAATTTGCTTGCAGTTCAGAACTTGGATTTTTTCAGCGTTTTAAATGGTACCCCAAAGTATTTGCTTGAGCCTCCGAAAGATGAGCTAGTTCAAACTGTAAGTCTTCCTTTTCTTCTTAGTTCTTGAATCTTTAAGCTTTTTTTTTTTTTACAGAATGTTATGACATTGACTATGTTATGCATGCGCAAAAACAATCGCAGTATTTCCACCCGGATAACATGTCATCTGCGGAGAAGATGAAAATCGAGCTTGCAAAGGTCAGAGAAGAGTTCAAGATGTCGGAATCTGATTGTGGTTCTGCACGTGTTCAAGGTATATTGAATCCTTCTAAATGAGTTTCGATCAATGTTTGCATTAAGTTATCAGAGACGATTTTACATTCACAAGGCTAACCTAATCGGTTGATCAGATGTCATTTCCTGTGTCACATTATTGTTTAGTAATCTCTATTTTTTTCTTCTTCTTTGTAGTGGCACAACTGACTACTAAGATCAAGCATCTGTCCTCTGTTCTACATAAAAAGGTAAGCTTTTAATCATCTTTTGTTCTCTTCTGAAGCTTCTACTGGCAGTTTTTATAGTGTAACGTAATCAATCGCGTATCCTATGTAACGTAATCTAGGACAAACATTCGAAGAAGGGACTGATAGCAATGGTGCATAGACGGAAGAAACTGCTCAAGTATATGAGACGAACGGACTGGGATTCTTACTGCCTTTCACTGTCAAAGCTCGGACTTCGTGACAACCCAGATTACAAGTTTTAAACTTCTTGATGCAAGTGACACAATGAATCGTGACCTCACAGTAAAACACTCTTTTTGTTCTTTCATTTTGTCAAAAGAGATAATGTGGGTCTCTCTTGTCCATCATTTTGGCAGAGGAAAGTTGTTCTACTACAGTTAATGTTGCATGCTGTTTAGGCAAAGAGTCTAACATTGTGGGAAGTTTGATAATAAAGTTAAAATTTGATAACATTGTGGGAACTTTATTGTCTTCCACTTCAAACTTGCTTTTATATGTATTTTTTTACGTTTGACTCTGTTCTTAACTTTTTGTTACGACTTTTCTGGCTTTGATTTGCAATGTTGTGATGTTTTACTTCCATCATCGATAAACATGAGAATAATGGCTTAACATTTGAATAAAAATCAACAACTTAAACATGGAAAGTGAGATATATATGTTCATTTAGACCATTTTGCAGATTCTTCTATTGGCAGGGGTTTGCTATGGAATCTCTTGGCAGATCACACATCCATGGCGTAGCAAGAATTTGTGGAGGTCTTTAGTTGGAGAAAAACAACATGGCGGCACAATTTTTCTAAGAGATGGATTAGCACAAACCATCCAAATGAAAATTCCATCATCAACTTGACAGTTGGAAAGGTTTATTTCTCTTAAACGTGTGCAGCTCTGCACAATTTCCTTCACACCTCTTGATGTCACGTTCAAGCATCCTTTCAGATGAAGACGCAACAACCTTGGACATCTTTTGCTGATAAAACCTAGGGCTTGGTTGTCGATCCAAGTTCCACATGCTCTTAAAGACTCCAGCTTTGGAAGCTCAAAGTCTAGCGCATCAAGACTCCTTATGCCAGTGCATCCGCTTATATCCAAAGATGTTAGCTCGCCACAATTCCTCAAGACTTCAAGCACCCCATCTCCAGTGATGGCAGGACAATGATCAACTTCAAGAGTTTGTACAAAAGGGCAATGGCGTGATATCTTGAGGAGACACTCATCTCTCAAGTTGTGGTTTCCAGATATGTACAAAGACTTGATCCTTGACTTGACACCCAGTTCCTTGGAATCGTCTTCCACTCCAAAATTGGTCCCTTCCATTCTCATGCACTGGAGGGAAACACATCTTTCAACGATGTTGAAGAATGACACACCAGTTAACTTGGCACAAAAACTGAAGTTCACAAAGGTTAGACTCCCAAGGAACACCACCAGTTCCAAAATCATCTCATCAGAGAGGAAACTAGATCCTTCAAGATTCAAGTGAGCTAAAGTCTGATACTTGGTCAGCAGATACAATACCCCATCAAACGTTAGACACTGACAATTGGAGAGAACAATCTTCTTCAGAGGAAGCTCGGCGTCAGCAATCAAACGAAGCAACTCATCAGACAGAAACGAATCGGAGAGATCAAGCTCAGACAAACAACGGCACAACAAGAAGGCGTCCTTGGAGAAACTTTCCCTCGGCCTCCATCCGATTCCGTTGATCGCAAGAGACTCCAAGTAACGAGAATTACGCAGAACGAACTCGATGCAGCGGGACGAAACGAAATCACAATCACGGAAGATGATTTCTCTTAAAAGGACACAGTTCTCCGATAGAGACAGCAAAGACTTATCCGTGATGAGGTTGTTACCAGAGACGTCGATCTTCAAGAGGTTCTTGAGATTGGAAGAGAGGCTGATGATCGCGGAATCAAAGACGGGGCAAGGAAGAGATTCAGGGTAGCTTATGTCCAGCTTCTGGAGAGACGGGAAGCACACTCCGATCGAAACGAGGTCGTTTTCTCGGAGCTCCAAGACTCCAGAGCAGCTAAACTCCTTCATGTTGCTGCTCATCTTCTTCTTCAAATCTGGAAAGTACTGCATTCCTGAGATATCGAGCGATTCCAAATCTAAACCGGAAAGGGAAATCTGCAGGAGGATCGAGTTTATATCTCCGTGGAAGTCGTGGAACCTGACGCGCCTCAGGTTGTGGAAGCGAAGGAGGTGGCGGTTGAGAAAGGGGAGAGTGCGATCGGTGATGGTGAAGGTGGAGCGAACGCGGTTGGCGATGGAGAGGAATGAGGCGGATACGAGGGAGAGAGATTCGAGGGATCGATGGTCGTCGTCTTCGTCGATGAATCGAAAGATCAGCTCCCAACATTCTTCAGGTAGATCCATTTTCCTCACTCCACTCCCTCTCCAGATTTTGATCGGAGAAGATAAAAAGCAAAGGAGAAAGTATCTCCTAAGCTCAAATGATCACTGGGTCCCACGTTTCCTTTCAGAAATTACGAAATAATTTTAAATCTTTGAGCCTTTTTATGGCCCAATACAATTGTATAGTGCACTTTGAAGGCCCGCTGGTAGTCCATTTTTGTGGTTGACTGGTCCCACTACCTTGTGTCGGTAATGAAAGTTGACGTAGAAAGTTCACATGAAAAAATGCTCAGAAGTCAGAACTTTTTGGAGCTTTCTTTAAAACAAAAGTTAGAAAATAAAATTATTTTGTTGGATTTACACTTCAACTAGGACTTGTCCTTCTGATCCCAATCGAATCATTTTGGATTAATGTGCCTCGATGCAAACAAATCTATAGAGATTACATAATCTATTACTATATTCCTTTTTTTTCTTCTTCTGTATATATCAGATCATACTTTATTAAAAAGTTACTTACAGAACTGATCTTTCTTTTGTAGCTTTACGTATGAAAGATGACACATTGGTAAAAAAAAAATATTTATATTATCAGGCGGCATAGTTGCATCATCTTAATTCTTACAGTTACATGGGGATGTTAAATCTTTCGTAATCCTGAAGAAAAAAAGATTAAACAAAAGGTTACAATTCCACGTCATATCACCCCACGTTCGGGTTTGAGGGCACTCTCTTTATTCTTATGGTTCCACACCCTTTCATAACTGCCACATGAAGACAAAACTAGTAATACATTTGTCCTTGTCTCTCTGTTTCTCAAACCCAACAGTGTCCTCCTCTCTTGTCTCCATCTCCACACAAGATTTCCTTTAATCTCCATAAAACAAAGACGAAAGTAGAAGAAGAAGCAAGAAATGTTGAGGTCTTCGGTACCCATTTGGGTTCTCTGTTTCTCCTTCTTCTCGCTCGCTGTTTTCGTTTCATCTACTTCCCAAGAAATCCCTATTTCTCAGGCTTATTCTCCGCCAGTGCGAGCTCAGTCCCCAGGTAAAAAGTATCAGTTTTTAATCTTCCTCCATGTTATTCATTAACAGAGGAAGCCTAAAAGGAATCGCATTTACTTGAATTAGTTACTATTTCCCGAAGAACAAATGAAAACTTTCTGAATCAGATTGGAGTTTAATTCTTTTTTTTTTTTTTGTTTCTCAGGGCCTCCCATTGTTAAAGTGGTGCTTCGTCAGGACTTGAACAAGAAGATTCTTATTGCTCTCATAGCCTCATCAACACTCCTCTGTGTCACAGTCATGTTGCTTCTCTACCTCTTGCTTTGGAGGTACAGTTATATGAAGAACAGCTTCACCGGGATCAACCCAAATCATCATCCTGGTAATAACTCTTCTTATTATCATCTTTTATTACAATGTAATTAAAATTATATTGGGTTTTGTTGCTGCTTATCTTTGCTTCTTTGCTTATTATATAAAGATTCTGTGAGGAGTAGTGTGTCCACGAAGCCGATTGCACACAAAATTGACTCTGTGACGAAAGGAACTATCCCTGTCTATGAATATCAACTGCTGGAGTCTGCAACAAACAAGTTTAGCGAGAGCAATGTGTTGAGCCGAGGTGGTCGTGGATGTCTTTACAAAGCTTGTCTCGATGAAAAGTCCTCTGTCACTGTGAAGAGACTTGATGGTGGTGGTGGTGGTGGGATTATTGAAAAACAGTTTGAGGTTTTGATCAGTTTGAACCACAATGATTCCTTCCACAGTATTGAACCATTCGATAAACCATAACTCTTTCTTTTTTTTTTTTTTGTTGTTGTTAAACTATAATGCAGAATGAGGTAGATTGGTTGGCTAAGATCAAGCATCAGAACATAATCTCCATGTTGGGGTTTAGCGTCTATCGCCAAACGAGATGTATTGTCTATGAGATGATGCAGAATGGATCTTTAGAGAGTCAGTTGCATGGTAAAGGAGATGTTCCACCATTTTGTTCAATATTTTTGACATCTTCTGATTTTTGATTCTACTTCTTTTGGACATACACTTGAAGGGCCTAGTCAAGGTTCAGGTTTAACTTGGCAGCTTAGGATGAAAATCGCAGTTGATATAGCACGGTATAGTCCACACTTTCAAATATTTTAGTAGATTCCTTTGATCTCCAAGCACATTTGTATGCTTACAGACTTTTTTTTTTTTTTTGACAATAAAGAGGATTAGAGTATCTTCACGAGCACTGCCATCCTCCGGTAGTTCACAGAGATTTGAAATCCTCTAACATCCTTCTAGACTCCCATTTCAACGCAAAGGTAAGAGGAGAGAATATTAAGTAAAAATATAATTCTTATAGAGAGAGAGAGAGTTAATGAGTTTGTAAGGAACTGTTGTTTCTCTGTTCAGATATCAGATTTTGGGTATGCCGCTGTGTCGATGACTCAGGGCAAGAATCTGAAGCTTAATGGAACTTTAGGAAACAGAGCTTCCGAATATATAAGTTTATATATAGTAGTAGCAAGCACAATGATTCTCACAGGTTTGGATCTTTTTAAGGTTTTTTGTTCCTGTGTGTGTTTACAGGGAAAGTGACAGACAAGAATGATGTATACTCTTTTGGGGTGATTCTCCTAGAACTACTCCTGGGGAAGAAATCAGTAGAGAAACCATCAACAACTGAACCAGAATCAGTTGTCACTTGGGTACCAAAGCTAAGTGATAGAGCTAATCTACCAAACATATTGGATCCGGCAATAAAAGGAAGCATGGATTTGAAGCATCTTTATCAGGTAGCAGCGGTGGCAGTGCTGTGTGTGCAGCCAGAGCCAAGTTACAGACCACTTATAACCGATGTCTTGCACTCACTCATCCCTCTTCTACCCCTAGAACTCGGCGGATCTTTGCGGATTTTGTAAACACACATTTTCATTTCCTTAATTGTAATCTTTTCTTTTTCATTTGAATCTTGTTTGGTTCTTCTGCAAATTCCACTTTGTTCTGTTTTTTTTTTTCTTTTGATACTAGTGAGTCTACATAAATGGATAAGCCTATATAGATCATTAATTACACTGAGTACCGAGTAAAGTACAACTAATTAAGCTTTTAGTAAAAAGAATAGTTTTTTTTTTTTAATTTGTGACCAAACAGATTAAGACAAAACCACTGTATGAGAGAATGAATTAAACTTTTTTTTGTTCATGCATTTTTCATGATTCCCGAAGGAACGAGAAACTTGACGAATTAAGTAGAATATGAAATGATGAGGGGGGGAGGATCAGGAGGAGGAGACGAAGCAGATAAGAAGAAGAAGAAGAAGATCGAATATCAACATCAGCCTCAAAGACATTCCTCCTTTGGTTCCTTCATCTATCCCCAGAGATAGAGATAGAAACTCCTCCTCTCTGGTAAATTGGTTTTGTGTTTTTGCTCATTTGTCTGAAAAAAACAGATATAAATCATGTGTGTTTTAAATCAAAATTTTGGCCTATTTTTTGTCAGAAAACAAGAGCAATGATGGTGCCAAAGCTGAGATACGAAGAGATGAGTGATGAGTTAAAGCCTCCAATGGTGAATTCTTTCTCTAAAATTCAGATTGATCCTAACAGCAGCACAAGGATTGAATCACCCTCTTCCTAAACCCCTATGTAGAAGAAGACTCCACATCATTATCTAAAGGTTTTCCACCTTTTCTTCCTTCTCCCTCTCATAACTAATATAGGTTACGTTTTCACCTATTCTCATACTGATATTTGTTCCATCGGGGGGGGTTCCAGATGAATGTAAGAAAGGGTCAGCAAAGTCGTTGTTACACGAAATGTGCACTTCCAAGCGATGGAAACCTCCTGTTTATGATTGCTGCAGTGTCGATGGACCTTGTCATTTGAGACTGTAAGCGAAACATAACTTACCTTCCTACTTTGAAATCACAACCTTGGTGTTTTTTTTTTTGGTTTGGTTTCAGCTTTACATACAAAGTTGTGGTTGAGATTAAAGATTCTTCAGGAACAACAACTGTTTTGGAATGTTTTGGTGATCCCAAACGCAAGAAGAAAGCTGCGGCTGAGCATGCAGCAGAAGCAGCGCTCTGGTATCTTGACCATGTTCAAGGGAAATCAGACAAAACTGCATCATCTACTCTGATGAAGTAACCGGAGAGTTTAGTAGAGTCTTTATACTTCTCTGAGGTTGTACATTTGCTGATCTGTTACCAGAGTTTTTGTTTGTTTGTCCTCAAACCTTATCAGAATTTACACTTAGTACATGGTTTAATGATTAAAAGTTTCTCTACCTCTTGTGCTATTTGATAAATTTATTAGTCTTGCTTATTAGGAATTGCAGATTCAACACAGACACATTGTACAAGATTTGATTGGTACTGATCTTCTCATTTGAAGTGAAGAACTATGCATTCTTACTATTCATTTGACGCAATTTCCCTTTTGACAGGCTTAAGAGTTGAAGAAACTCTAATGTTGGAACAAGAATTTCTAAGCAACTGTATGTAATATATCTTATTAGCTTTGTAAAGGGCAATAAAAACAAGAATATCTCAAAACAAATAAAGCAGCCAACAGCCACTGCTATGAAAAGAAATTTAACCATTTTCTTCTTTTTCTTTTTCGCAGTATTTTTCTAATGATGAAAGGTGGTGGTTTATTATTCAATACTCTTGTGGGTTTTGGTTCTAAAACTAAACTGAGAAACACTTTTGTTTCTGAAAATCAATCACAGGGTGTAGTGTTGCTGGATTGCCTCTATGTCAAGTCCCTTCTGCTTCACTACTGATTCCACGTGACCTTTCAATGTATGATGCTCTCTTAACCTGCAACAATTACAAGACAAGAAAAGTGTCAATACCATATTCTGAGGGAGCATAATGCTATGGACTAATCAGATGCTTGAGAACGTTACCTTGCGACTTCAGCCCGTCTCTTGGCCTGATCTGCTATCTCTGAAAGTTCTCTGTAAGTGCTCTTATCGTTAAACATCTCTGAGGGCTGAGCAGGCTGCAATCCGTGGAGTGTACGTTGAGCTTGTGCCCATTGTGCTTCCCTCTCTCCTTTTCCATAGTCTTTCTTTGACGTGAAAGCGGTCTGAAACACAAAAGGAAACAAAAGTTAGAAACAGTACTACTGCAACAAAAGGACTAATGTTCTTAATCTCACCTTGTTCTCAATGACATTATCCCAAGCTCTACCACTTAGTGAATATCTGATGATAAACTTGAGGATATCCAGTGGGATGTAAGTAACTATACTGTACAGCCAGATAACTCCTGCCCATCCCCATCCAGTGCCTCTGATTCTTGCAAAGTCCCAGTTTGCATACACAGCAATGAGAGTAGCAATCTTTTTATGTAAAAAGAGAAAAAACAAGAACACTGTCAGTAATACATTGAATCTTTGTATTGAAAGAAGACCAAAAGCTAGCTTTTAAAC
This sequence comes from Brassica oleracea var. oleracea, assembly GCF_000695525.1. Lineage (NCBI taxonomy): Eukaryota > Viridiplantae > Streptophyta > Magnoliopsida > Brassicales > Brassicaceae > Brassica > Brassica oleracea. The sequence goes on along the minus strand of NC_027753.1, from coordinate 39,596,913 downwards.
TCACCAGCTGAGCTAAGAAAAAGGCAGCGATCAACCAGAAGCCAGGACGTTCAGCATACGACCAGCTACGTGACCTTGTCACAAAGATAAGCGCCTGGCTAATGATACTCACTTGGAGGTATATAGCTGATGTAAGCTCGTGCGGATTGCCACTAATTGATCTCACCCCAAACTTTGCCTGCACCATGTACAAAAAACTCATGATCAAACACACTTACTTGCCTTATTAAGTAAGGTGTGTCCTCATAGTAAGTGAAAGAGTTCTCTTACCGAGAAGAAGTCAGTGCTCTCAACAGCCCAAAAGAAAACAACAGTCATCACTGCAAGGTAAGTGCCGAGAACAACACCAGTGGCAAAAATCTCTTTGAGTTTCCACGAATCAGGAAGCGGAGAAGGCTTCACTCTATCCTTTGATATGGTCATGATAGTTCCATCATTCAGGATAGCGATCACCAACACCATGAACGGTGAGAAGTCGAACTTCCATATGAGTGCAAGAAGCATAAACCCCATGACCACACGGATGGTGATGGAGACTGCATAGATCGTGTAGTTCTTCATTCTTTGAAAGATGGCTCTGCTCGTCAAGACAGCACTGACTATGACGCTGAGACCTGGCTCGGTTAGTACAATGTCAGATGCACTTCTCGCTGCATCGGTCGCGTCAGCGACAGCTATTCCAATGTCAGCTCTCTTGAGAGCCGGAGCATCGTTTACACCGTCACCAGTCATGCCACAGATGTGCTTCATCTCCTGTAGCCTCTTCACAATCTCATACTTGTGTTCTAATCATCAAGACAGATTCCATTAGTGACTACATGAATCCATTAATTGAAAATGTTTTCATTACCAGGGAAGACACCGGCGAATCCATCAGCCATCTCGATGAGTTCATCAACAGGAATGCTAGATATAGACTCATCCTTGTCCTGTCCAAGTAGAGCAGAAGAAGGATACATGTTGGTGCCCATACCGAGCCTACGACCAGTTTCCTTACCAATGGCGAGCTGGTCCCCAGTGATCATCTTGACATTGACACCGAGGTCAAGGGCTCGCCTGATTGTCTCTGCACTGTCATGTCTTGGAGGATCAAAGAGCGGTAACAAACCAAGAAACTGCCATGGCTCTCCAGGGCTGTTCTTGTCTTTCTCAGAGACAGTCTAATAAAATCCAAAATAATATTTAATAAAGAGATTGTCTCAAAACATTTGGGATCAGCACTAAAAGCTTTTGTACCTGTCTGCCAACAGCAAGAGAACGAAGTCCTCTGTCAGCAAACTTGTCAATGATGTCATGAGCTCTCTTCTTTGTATCCTCCCTTAGGTTACATAGCTCAATGATCTACACATTACAGAGACCAAAAATCAGTGTGAAAAGAACTTTAAAAACTCTCTAGAAAATGCATTTTTCTTACTTGCTCAGGAGCGCCTTTGCTGACACGGTGCCAGTTTCCACTAGAATCAATGTAAGTGATAGCAGTACGCTTGTCCACAGGGTTAAAAGGAAAGAAATGGACTTCAGTGATGCCTTGTCTCGCTTCACTTGGATCTCCAAGCATTCCCACAATGCAAGCATCAATAGCATCCTGGTTCTCAACTCTAGAGGCTCTCGCTGCATTCACCATAAGCTGCTCCTTGTCCAAGTCTTTGACAAAAACCTCAACCATGCTCTTGTCAACTGTAAGCTTGTTGAGTGTAAGAGTCCCAGTCTTGTCGCTGCACAAAACATCCATCCCAGCCATCTCTTCAATAGCTGTCATCCTCTTTGTGATGGCTCCTTGCTGGGAGAGACGGTGAGAACCAATAGCCATGGTGACTGACAAAACAGTTGGCATTGCAATAGGGATTCCACCAATGAGAAGCACAAGAAGATTGTCTATACCGTCTCTGTACGCACGGTGCTGGATAGGATACATGACAACTATCTCAATGATCATACCTATGGCGATGGAGCAGATGCAGAAGTTTCCAATAGCGGTCAGCACTTTCTGGAAATGTCCTTCTTGGTTTGTGCTGTCTACTAAATGAGCTGCTTTGCCGAAGAAAGTGTGGACACCGGTGGCGATCACAACAGCTTCTAGCTCTCCTTGCTTGCAGGTGGAGCCAGAGTAAACTTCTTGGCCCGGGTTCTTGGTTACTGGCAAAGACTCACCGGTGAGAGCAGATTGGTCAATCTTGAGAGGATCACCTTCCAGAAGACGACCATCTGCTGGAACAATGTCACCAAGTTTGATGCTGATGATGTCTCCGGGGACCAATATAGCTGCCTCTTGCTCGCTCCACTTGCCATCTCTCAGAAGCTGTGATATATGCATTTAATTAATCATCTGCTTGTACATATTTTAGCAATGTTTTGGTACTAACTTACTTTGGTTTTGGGAGCTAGACCGGCCATCAAAGCGGCTGCGGCGTTACCGGCGTTGTTTTCTTCAATGAAGCTAATGGTGGAGTTAATGATTAGAAGAACCGTGATACCCACGAAATCTTGCCAATCCGGTGGCCTTCCCTGCAGATTTCACAAGTTGGTTTTCAAAATGTGTTTGAAAGTGAGAAAGATGATGGATAGTTAAGGTGTGATATTACTCCTCCGTTGGCCAAGGCGATAGCCATGATAGCAGCCAACTCCATGACCCACGAGAGAGGGTTCCACATAAATCCCAAGAACTTCAGAATCTTGCTTTCCTGTGAGATTGAAACATGTTAAAAATAGGTTTTCTTGGGAGACAAGAAACAGATATAAAATGATAAAAAGGTTTTTGTCAAAGGTGTTTTGCCTTTTTCTCTTCGAGCTTGTTGGGACCGAAGATCTCGAGCCGAGTGTGGCCTTCGTCGCTTGTCAGTCCTTCCCTTGTACATCTGAGCTGCGTAAACACCTCCTCGATAGGTATTTTCTCCTGTTGAAGCAACACGAAGTTAGCGTGGTATAAAAGATATCGGAAACGTAAGCTAAGATGGAGAAGAAAGAGATACTAACGAGATCGATGCCCTCGTTCTTGATATCGTCCCAGCTTGAATCTTTCCCCGCTGCCATCTTGTTTTTTTTTCAGAAACAGTGGGTTGTTTTCTCTTATAAACTTTTCTTTTTAAATCTCTTTCTTGACAGATGTTTTCAAAGTTTCTCTTGCAGTTTTTGTGTGTGTTTTCAAACTGATAAATTTTCTCTCGGTTTTTTTCTTTTTCTGTTGTTATTTTAACGAAACAGAAGAAACAAAAGGGAGAAAAACAGAAACAAAGAAAATTTATGTATTTTTTATATGAAATTATTTTATATAAGAATGAAGGAAAGTGATGTTGAAGTTGCGGTGTTTATATAAGGTGTTGAGGGAGAGAGAGAGAGAGAGAGAGAGAGACATGGACATGATTAGCTAGCATAAGGGAAAGTCCAGGTCCTTCGCTTCACTCCCCCGCTTTCTTCTCCTGCTTCCGCTAATCAACTCCCACCTGTCCTTCTCTCTGTCTCTCTTTGTTCATTTGCTCACCGAGTGAATTGAACAAAGCATTAACTATTATTTTATCGTTTTTATGATACTCCCATGATTGATAACTTTCCGTTTTAGGATAAATTTTTTATTTAACTCAAAAATGTCTTTGTAATTTCGAAGCAAAATGGCTATAATAAAAGGAATATATTAAGAGGCATTGTAGAAAAAAATTTCATTGTATTAGAGAGTACTTAGACAAAAATAATTCCAAACCGGAAACATCTAAGACAGCCGGAGGATTTTGATTTACTTGAGGGGAAAGAAAGAGAAGGGTCCAAAAGAATCATCCACTCAAGGGAAGAAGAAGAAGAAGAAACACACTAAAAATCAATTAGCAAATCTCATTTTCTGCCGCCTGCTACTCTTGGCTTCGCCTTAACCTCGCTTTCCTGCAAACACAAATGCCATCATCGATTAATAAATACACACTGCTAACAATACTGTTTACAAACACATGTCTGGTCAACACTACTATGAGTGAGTCACTACGCACCTGTGGCATGTGCAAGAAAATGCTGCTTTTCGCCGTTGCCGGGTTGTGATTCTCTGCACCTTTGTTCCAGTCATAGCACGACTACAATAACAACAAACATCCTTTTACTCCATCTTCTCCAAACGTCTTTGTATAATAATACCAAAAAAAAATTATCAGAAGATGTAGCCTTACCGCATATGCGTATATAGATCCATCGTGATTAAACGAACTGCAAGGAATTGGCTGACTGCACCTTGACATGGCCTGCCATTCGTGTGGGAGAACAACTGTTAGATATTATATATTAAGAAAAGCATTTAAATAAACGCAAAGATGCAGCATGATAATACCTTGAGTCTTTGCTTACTATCCTTGTCCCAGAAATTGAAGGCCCCATCTGAGCCAGCAGTGGCAAAAGTGCCATGTACCTTAACATTACACAACTCAAACAAATCACGGTTTGTTCCATCTACTAGTTTGATGCTGCTTGAGACTACATATATATCCATAAAATGAGAGCTTACCGGGTGGAAGTTCAGAGCGTTGACAGAATAGATCTCATTCCCATCTCTGTGGCATTTGAATGTGAAGTTTTTGTTTTGTTGAGAATCATCCAGATGATGAACACCAACCCGCCCCTCAATTGAACCAACCTATAGATATACAGAGAGCATTGGATCAAGATAAGATGTGGCTAATAAACCAACTTCCAACGGTATCACACTTTATTTGTCACTAAAATAACATTGAAAAGGACAACATTTGTAGAAATAAAAGCGCGTGAGAGCAGAGAAATATTAGCATCAGCAAACAACATACCAAAAAGCCTTGCTGATCAGGGAAGGCAGTAACACACCTCGTCTGGTACTTCAGCGGTGACACGATTCTCTTGAACTCGGTCTGCAGTTTATCAATTTAATAAAAAGTTCATTACACAAGTCATAAAAATAGAAAACAAGGGGAAAATCGTACCTGGGGATTTTGCAAGTTGAAGACAATGAGATTCCTATCTGCAGTTCCGACAACCAAGAGCGGATGTTTCACAGACAATGAATAGCATTTATCTGGAAGCTGTTGAGTATGCACAGGAGTTTGCTGCCTTGTATCCCAATATCTGGAAGGAAAACCAATACACATTGTTAACTAAACTTTACGCACATAGATTAGTTTTATCAGTCAAGCATATAATGAACAGCCCATTCTCACTTCAATGTCTTATCCCAGCTTCCAGTGACGAGGAGATTCATTCCGGGGATCCAGGCCATGTCCACAATAGGAGCATCGTGTATAGCAACAGTTACAGGTTGACCACCAGACAACAAGGGCCACATTTTGGCTTGCTTATCACATCCTCCACTAAAGACTGTGCTTCCATCATCTTTCCAAGCAGAACATAAGACCTTGATCACAAGAAAATCATCAGATTCTAAGCACAAAAAAAAAAAAAAAAAAGCACAACATATTACCGGCTGATCATGGGATATAGATGCTTTAGGAGCACTAGCTAGAGAGGTTCCACTACGAGATATTTCCCAACATCTCACCTGTAATAACACACACGAAGCCAACTCAAACATTACAAACTGAGAGACGAATCTGAGACAAACAAGTTAAATAAGAACCCACCGTATTAGGGGAAAAAGAGAAAGGAAGAGTAAAAACCTGATTGTCCCAAGAAGTGGCGACAAGAATATCAGCTCTTGGACTAAAACTTAAGCTGGAGATAGAATCTGCGGGTGATGGAGTAACCTGCAGGGAAACCTTTTGTGTGAAAATTTGAACTTGACATACCTTTAATATAGATAAGCTAAACGTAGACATCCACAAGGAAGCAAACAAACGATTCCTTTGAGTAGTAGGATACTACAACGCTAAACGGTTGTTAAAGCTACAAAACAAGACACTAACAAAAGATTAAGACTTTCTGAGAATCCAATTTGGGTTTCTAGATAAGTGACTAAAAAACCCTTTCGAATCTCAGCCGTAAAATAATACCAGCTGGGCAAGACAGAATAATAAACCGCCATTCATTACCTCATAGGATTTATTAGGGTTCGTGTTCGCGTTCGCCGCCGCACCAAAGGTAGCCATTATCACGCAGAAGAGGAGGGGGAAATCGAAGTGAGTCTGAGAAGGAAGGCTACAAGGATCCTTATTTACGAAGGTCTCCTCCTGCGTCAGTCGGACGTCCGGCTAAGCGTTTATCGGACGCTCAAGTTTAATTAAAAAAAAACCATAATGGGCCTATTATTGAGCTTATTTTATGGCCTAATATTTTGCTTATCCGATTTGAAGCCGGTCGGGTCGGTTAGGAAGCGGATCACCCAAACCGACCCATGAAATTTATCTGATTGTGCTTGCAGTTATCCTTGTTCTTGATCGGATTTAAGTTTGCAAAAGGGATCCGAAATAATGAATTTGAGTTATTGGTCTCATATATTCATTTTACGTAATATTTGATCATGTTGATCATATGTATTTCATACATCTGAATGTACTAATTATGTTCATGATTATGCATTTATTCATTTAATATTTTCTTTTTGGTTTTGTTACATTTTGAATTGGTTTTGACGTGTTCTGGTTTAGCTCCTTTCTATTCAATTTTCATTTTCAAACCCAATTTACTGGCCATATCATTTTTATTTTTTTAAGAGAAATTATATTGATACACCAGTTGGTTAAATCTTGCTTTGTTCTTCTTCTCGTTATGATAAACTCTAACACAATTAAACCATTTCATGAATTCGGAAAAAAATGTTGTTAATTCCACCACTAAGGATAATCATAAGAAATAAGAAGAAACACTTTCTTCTATTGAAGATTATTGATTGATTGCTATTTTATCTCATTTTCCATCATTTCTTGTGTTTCATTCTGGTCAGACTAAGAGGGATGCTTTAGGTCGCTCTGTAAAAATCGAAGATCTAACGGAGAAGATGTGGTCTGATGCCAAGTTAATAAAGATGTTTTCTGATCTCCAGAAGAAGATGTTGTCTAAACTTAGTGGTGTAAGTTTGAAAAGGATGTGGATTGATCTAATGGAGAAGATTGGTTCCGATTGAAGATCTTAATTATTGTCAAGCTTGGAGTAAGTTTGTATCCTTGTCATTGTATAGTAGCAGTCAATCATAATAAATTATGTAATCGTCTTTGATTTTTGTTTAAATGTATGGTGTGAGCAAAGATCTGATTGTAAGAGAACCTGCTTATGTGAATAATGATGGAAGCCTAGCTTAGTTCACGTGATTCTCTTTTGATATTTAACATAATTTTAATGATTTACACACGTAGCAAGTTGTTAAAATATATCTCCCAAATATATATGATGTTTGCACATATAATCAGACGCTCAACTTTAAGAAAAAGGAAAACATAATGGGCCTATAATTGGACTTATTTTATGGCCTAATATTTTGCTTATTCGATTTGAAGCCGGGTCGGGTAACTAGCGGATCATAACCCAAACCGGGCCCATGAAGTTGATCTGATTGTGCTTGCATATTGTCTTTGTTCATGGATCTCACTGGGTGGATGTATTTGATCCGATTTGAGGTTGCAACTGCAAGTTTTTTATTCATGGATCTCAAGGGATGGTATAGAAATAATGATTTGAGTTATTCGTCTCATATATGTCATTTTACATAATATTTGATTATGTTGATCATATGCATTCATAGATCTGATTGTACTAATTCGGTACATGATTTGTAGTGTTGATGCAATTCCATTATCTATTGCGTTTTGGTTTTGCTATATTTGGATTTGGTCCTTGACGTTATGGTTTAGCTCTTTCTGATTTAATTTTTATTTTCAAACCCAATTTACTGTTCTCAAAGATAAATTAGATTGACAGTTCAGTTGGTTAAACCTCGTTTTGTTCTTTTTCGTTACGATAAACTCAATCAAACCACTCCACGAATTCAAAAAAAATATGTTGTGGATTACACCACTAAGGATAAGCACAGAAAGAAAGAGAAACACTTTCTTCCATTGAAGATTACTGATGGATTAATTAAATCGCTCTGGCTAATTTCTTTTTTTACATATGGTGGATTGTATCTTAGGGGATTAACTCCTAAAGTTTTATCTTATTATTCCTCTTTGGGATTTTATCTTTTTATCCCTTCGATTTCATGAAGAAATATATCCCAAGAGATGAAGAGCCCGATTTACATGTAGTGAAATCTTTGTGCAGTTACTAACTCTTTCTTGGTGGAAATTACACTTTCAGATTTGTTGTTTGAAGATTATACAGCTTGCAGTAAAATCTCTTTGGATAAATATCCTTTATATGCATCCTTGACTCATGTTCAGCCCAATGACACTATCTTGGAAAAAATGAACTTCCATTCGATTTACAAGAGTGTTTCCACCGATGTCACACTTAGCACCAATTCTTCTGTAAGCACTTTTTAAATGATTTCATTAGAAATTCAATAATAAATAATAAATTTGCTTGCATTATTTAGTTGTTTGCTGGTTTATCGTGTGTGTCTCTCTTTGATTCGGGTGTTCCAAATTCTGGCAACGTAATCTACCATATCTTTCTATTTTTCTACTATCGACAATATCTACAGTGGATGTATTTGATCCGATTTGAGGTTGCAAATTCTTTGTTCATGGATCTCAAGTGATCCTATATAAATAATGAAGTTGAGTTATTGGTCTCATTTATATCATTGAACATAATATTTTATTATGTTGATCATATGTATTCATAGATCTGATTGTAGCAATTCAGTACATGAATTGTACTATAGATTTAATTCTTTTTATCTATTGCTTTTTGGTTTTGTTATATTTTGAATTAGTTCTTGACATTCTAGTTTAGCTCCTTCCTATTCAATTTTCATTTCCAAACCCAATTTACTGGTCATATCATTTTTATTTTGTTGAAGAGAAATTAGATTGATACTCCAGTTGGTTAAATCGTGCTTTGTTCTTCTTCTCGTTATGATAAACTCTAACACAATTAAACCACTCCATGAATTAGAAAAAAAATGTTGTTGATTTCACCACTAAGGATAAACACAAGAAATAAGAAGAAACACTTTCTTCCATTGAAGATTACTGATGAATTACTCAAATCCTTTTGACCAATTTCTCTTTTGACATACGATGGATTGTATCTTATGGGATTAACTTTTGAGGTCTTATCTCACTATACTTCTTTAAGGTTTTATCCTATTAATCCTCTGATTTCCAAGAAAAATATCTCCCTATAGAAGTTTTTTTTTTGCATTGGAATATTTCATTAACCGATAGGAAGATCAGTTAGTCTACCATATTTTTTCTTTTTTAAAAAGATAAGAAATCGTTCTAAGTACTCTAATTGATTTTTTTTTTTAATAACTTGGAAATTACAATCGCAGATTTGTTTCCGAGGACTATACGGTTTCCAGTAAAATCTCTTTGGATAAATACACTTCTCTATTTCTTTGACTCATGCTCATCTCAATGGCATTACTTTGGGGAAATTGAACTACCAATGGATTTACAAGAGTGTGACAAATGAAAGCTAGAAATTCAGTAATGCATTTGTTTGCTTGTTTTGTTGGCTAGTCCACTATAAAAATAAGTGATTTGGGACTTACGCATGGTCTATCATTTCTCTCTCTCTCTCTTTGATTCTATAGTTCCAAATTCAGGCAAGGTATATCTACAATGTCTTTCTATCTAGTTTTTCAAAAATATACAATAAATTTGTAATCTGAAATAATCAAATAGAAAATATCTCTCAATTTTTTTTAATTGTTATAGTTTCCATACAATACGTTTTAAAATTTTATTTAGTTATACTGCATAAAGAATATTTGGTTAGGATAATTTATATTTCTATGTGTGTTAAAAAAATATATATTAACATCTATCATTTTAGTATTTTACGAGATTGTATAAGTAAATTCATTGTTCCATTTAAAGAATATAGCTCTATTATTTTATTAAATTTTATACATCGTAGAATCTATCATATTATTTTTGGTAAATTTTATCAATATATAATATTTTGGGTATTATGATATTAAGTCTTTTGATTTTTGTTATGAGATTAACATTTTTAATATTAGATAACTTAATTGATGCATTATTGTATTAAAAATATTTCAATTTTTTTAGTAATAGTTTGTTAGATTTTTTTCTCAACAGATTTTGTGATAACTAAAATAAAGTTTAAATTTATATTTAAATTATTTTATTATTAATATTCTTATTGATTATAAATATTTTATAGAAATAATATATAATTGATTGATTAGTGTAAATAATCAAATATATCATATTAACTAATTAACTAGATACTTTTAATATAATTTGTCAAGACTCGAGAATATATAACAATAGTGATTCTATTTTAATAGAATAGAGTATTGACAAAGGAGAATCGGCGAAGTAATAAGAAGAAAAAATTGGTGGACAAAGAAAAATCAGAAAAAAAACTGAAATTAATTTTTGTAGAAAAAAGGACAAAGAGTATACAGTACTCGGATAAATAAGACACGAGCTTGATAAAAAAAAAAAAAAAATAAGACACGAGCCCACCATCGTCTCGAAGAAAATAACAAACTTGAGAAGCAGAGCGAACCCTAGTTTCCCGATCATGGCGCCGATTCTGAGATCCGTCAATTTTGCGCAGGTAATTGGAAGGTTTGGTTATGATTATACTTTCTGAAGGCATGAATTTGATATATTCATCAATTTTGCGCAGATAACTCGCGGGGGGAGATCTGTTGCCCGCAATTTCTCTTCGTACCGCAGAAGCTATGGTAAAGTTGTCATGAAATCTGTCAAATTCACAAGCAATCTTGTGGATTCAGTGTAGTCTTATAATTAAAAGAAATCAACACTTGTATTGGTTTGGTTTTGTGATTGTAGAGTCGAAGCGAACAAGAATAGGAATCGCAGATGTCTTAACTCGAGGTGCAGGAGCCACTCTGGGTTGTTACTTTGGTATGGAGAGAGTGCCGTATATTTTAATTCTCTGATTTTGCATTGACGAGTCTAATAAACCAATTTGTGATTTTGCAAAGGTTATAAGTTAACTGGACACTGGATACCAGAACTCGAGGAGAAACGGCAAAAGGTAAACGCAAAAGCGAATGATTGATATTGTGATGCTATTTTATCTCATCGTATAATCATCCCTTGTGTCTTTTTTTGTCTGTTCAGGCTATGAGGAATGCTATGGGTCACTCTGAAAAAATAGAAGACTTAAGGGAGAAGATGTGGTCTGATACTAAGTTAGTAAAGGTGTTTTCTGACCTCGAGAAGAAATTGTTGTCTGAACTTAGTGGAGTAAATTTGGAAAGCATGTGGTCTGATCTAAGGGAGAAGTTTGGTTTCGACCAAAGATCATAATTATTGTCAAGCTTGGCTTTGTATCCTAATTGTCTGTGCTTTTTTTTTATATATGTATGGTGTGAGCATCTGTGATTGGAAGAGAACCTGATTATCTGAACAAACATGAAAGTTTAACTTATTGTTCACGTGATTATTTTTGAATATTTAACATAGTTTTAATGATTTTACACTCTCTTACAAGTTAAGAAAAAAACTCCCAAATATATATGCTGCACATATAATCCAGTCGAACTCTTGAAAGGAGGGGCCAAGTCATTGATAATATGAATGGGGCAAGTTGTTCATCCCAGTGAACTGGTTGCCATATTTGAATCTTTTTGAGACATCACAATTTCACCTTGATCATCATTCACAAAAGAATCTTCCATAAGCCAAACAGCCTTAAAGACATAATGAAAGAACTTTCTTTGCTTGAAAGTCTTGTTACGTTAAGAACGTCTTCCACTGATACTGATTCGCTATTTCTTAGACCAGAGTTCAAACGACTTTAGATACATATCTTTTGCCGATTCATACATGCCCACTACATCATGTGTAATGTTAAACTCGTTTTAGTTAATAAGCCGTTAATGCGATAAGTTTGACTAGTTAAACTTGCCTGGACAACATGAAAATGCAACGAACGAATAATATTAAATACAACTCGAACAAACAGTAGACATAAAAGTCCGAACGAACAATATTAAATACAACGTAATGCCCATAGATTATGATTTTTTTGTTTTGTTTACACAGCATAAAACGAACTAAACACAACAAGCATCAAACAGAATATTAATTGTTCACAGGATCAAGCACCGAACCAACGAAGGACATCACGGAAGCTCGTCTTTGGTTTCTGTAAGAGAAGACATATGAATGTAGTTTTAGATTTTTTCTTGTAATGTTCCAATTCCAAATCTTTATATCCCAAAGTTTTAAAAAGAAAAAGAAGCATACCGAGCCACGTCTTTCAGCCAAATCTATTTCGATCGTTCGACGGTGTTCAAACATCTGGATAATTGCTGGTGTATGAACAAAAAAAAACGCAAAGCAATCACGTTTCGTAATAAGGATAAATCTCAATATAATGCAAAATAAGATTAATCTCACCCCAACTAGTGACAGCACAATATCCATAGGTCATATATCTGCCAAACCAATAAAGCTTCTCATTAATCTGCGAACCGCCGCCGGTGACAAATCTTCTTCTGCCTCCCTTAGTCTCTGGGCAATTGGAAGAAGAATCACAAATACAAATAGACGCTAGGGAATAAGAGATACTTACCACTGTTTCCAAGGTATGAACGGAAACTACGGTGAGACCCAACATCTCTCCCTCCCCGACTTATCTGAGCAAGCACGGATCTAAGATTTGCCTGCATGATCGAAAATTAGGGCTAGACTTTCCTTTCCTTTCCTTTCCTTTCCTCTGATTTGCCATCTTTATCTCGACAACAATACGGTCTTTTTGCGTTGGGCTACGTTCTTTTTTAGAATATTATTATGTTTTGATAATTTCAGGCTGCAAGCTCAACTTCGATTTACTCGGGCCGAGTCTCTTCCCTGAGATAAGAATTATAATGTCAAAATTCTTTTTAAAAATGTAAGCTGGGCCGGGCCGATTGTTGAAGCCCATATAAAACTATATCCCACATTTTGTTAAACGAAAACCCTATCTTGACTGATTGCTATATATAGGTGTACTTCGCCTTGGAATGTGAGCCTCTGGGAGTTCTGTCTCAGAGATCTAATCTCTTTAAAGTCAAATCTACAAATTCTCTGTTTACGTCATAAACTTTTTTTTTTTTTTTTTGTGTTCTGTCTTAGGGATCTAATCTCTTCTAAAGTCAAATCTAAAAATTCTCTGTTTACTTCATAAACTTTTATTTGTTGTTGATAGATGTATGATAAGATTATGTACATATTCATACATGTTCAGATATTTACTAAGCTATGCAGTTTCTGTTCTTCAATGTTTTCACATATATGTATATATGTTTTATATATCGGAGATTTCTTTATTAGCTTTTTCACATTTTTTCTATCATATGCGATTTTTTTATTCTTTGATCAACTATGGATCTGATCAGTTTGATCCGATTGTGCCTGCAATTGTTCTTGTTCATGGATCTCAGTGGATATGATGAATTTGATCCGATCTGACTTTCCAAATTTTAATTGTTTGCGGATCCTAGTAGATATAATGTATTTGATCTGATTTTGATGTTGCAATTTTCTGTTCTATATCTCAAGGGTTATCATCTATATCATTTTCAAATTTTAATTGCTTATGTATATCAATGAATTTGAGTTCTTCCTTTTTCATTTATATCCTTTACTTTTTTTTTTCTTTTTTTTTTTTTTTGATAAGTATGTTAATTTCATTAGGTTAATAATGATAGATGGGATACAAATAGTATTTGCGAACAAATCCTAATGCATCAGTGGTAGCTAATTAAAGCATATCATTTATTATTGCTTGTATGTTTTTATAGATCTTATGGTTCTTGTCATTTTACATATATGTTACTAATGATTATGAAACTATTTATCATATGTTCTTAGTCAACATGATTATTTGATCCGATTTTGATGTTTCAATTTTTTTTTTTTGTACAAGGTCCATGATCTATGTTTACCCTATTGATAATATAAGTTTTAGTTTTGTCTCATTTATATATGTGCCTATTGGCTTATATGTTTTCATAGATCTTATGGTGCTTATCATTTTACATTTTATGTAACAATTGATAATATGTTTATGGATCTTTTTTTATGTTAGCAGTTTTATTTTCCATCTATCTCAATAGATTTATCTACTTGATCGTTTAGAAATAGTGTGTTGTGTTCTCATATATATCAGAATTACAGATGTGGCTATTGATAAATTACGTGAATAGCCCAAGAGGGCATTACAATGTTTAGATAGGTCCAAGATTGTTTTGATTTCATTAACATGAATGATAAAGCCCAAGAGGGCGTTCCTCAGTTCAGTCACGCCGGAGTACCTTGACTCTGCCAGGTCGAAATCCGTTACCGAGACCTTGGAGATAGACGAGCGGTACCCTAATTCGTGTTATCTTTAGTCTACATCCTTTTATTATTATTATTATTATCGATAAGCTCTAATTCAGAAAGTTTTATTCCTATTTTGATGAACTCTTGAGGTATCAATGTCGCTGAATCCCCCTACCAGGATAATCTTCTTAAGAAGAAAGAAAATCACAGATTTTTTGCTCAAATCCCTGTGTCCATTGACTCTTGTTTCATCGGGTGCTTTGATTTCGCATTGGAAATTTGGTGAGTACACATCTCTGTACCCATATGAGAGTTCATGGATCATTACTTTCCAAGGGACTCTCAACCTGGGTGCTACTCTGATATTGGCAGAAAAGCAAGAGGTATATGCTAATAATCCCTTTGCTTACCCTGGTTTGTTATAGTTCGATTTGTCATTTTGTGTTTGTGTAAATGCAGATCTTCTGTTTGAAGACTTTCCTGTGTGCAGTAAATTTCGTCTAGATAAGCACCCTTTCTCTGCCTATTTGACCCATCAAAATGATTTGCTTGCTATCAGTCCAAATGACATATTTCTTGGGGAAGGGCGATTTTCTTGGTCTGTCAAAAGTGTGACTAATGAATTCACCATTCGTACTAACTCTACTGTGAGTCGGTTTTCAATTTTCTCACTCTGTAAAATATGATTTGATATTAATGATTTAGTTTTGCTTGTTTTGCAGCTGGCTTTCAAATCCACAATTAATCAAATTGCCTTCAGAGTTCTTCCCGGTTTGTCCGCAGTATCAGAATTTGACACTGCAATTGCTAATTCTGGCAAGGTACATTGTCCATTTATCCCTCTGTTTCTTGTCAATAAAACAGATCTTTGCTTCTAGTAACTGGTTTTGTAAATTGGTTAGTACTTCTTAGTCCTATCGGTAGGGTCTAGCAAGTCTCGTTCTATTTAATATACTCTGTCTCTGCAATGTC
Organism: Brassica oleracea var. oleracea; assembly: GCF_000695525.1. Taxonomy (NCBI): domain Eukaryota; kingdom Viridiplantae; phylum Streptophyta; class Magnoliopsida; order Brassicales; family Brassicaceae; genus Brassica; species Brassica oleracea. The sequence goes on along the minus strand of NC_027753.1, from coordinate 39,581,623 downwards.
TTTAAGCAATAAGAAAAACTCTGTTGAGATTTTGATATATTTTCTCTGTGTTTGAAAATGTTTAATTATTTTTAACAGTTACAAGTGCAATTCATGCACGATTATGCTAGCTTTAAAGCTAGCATTGGAGGATTATTTCATGACACCAATATCGGTGTTTCTTCGGTAATTGGCACGAAGAATCTTTCCTTGGGATTAGATTTGCTACTCCATACAAACAACCTTAATGTCACAAAGTTTGATGGAGCTTTTGCATATACGACCGCAGAAAGGAGGACGTCGTCTATTGCTATGTAAGAAAAATCTGCCCATTTTTTGTTTATTTCCTTTACATATTGTTTGTTTTAATTTTTTCCTTCTGTTTATATCCATTCCTTAGGAATGAAATGGCGCATGTGTTAGTGGCATCGTATCATCAATTGGTCAACTCCGACACGTCTTTTGGGGCTCAGTTTAGGTACTCCTTCATCGACCAAGTACCTGTTCTTACCTTGGGTGTGGAACATAGACTTGATCCACACCTTTGGTTGAAGGCTCGAGCTGACAACACTGGACAAGTTAGTGCCATTTTTCAGTGGTATTTCATGAGGGTGTTGGGAGAGTTCAGACCTGCCTATTTGCCTAGGATTGGATTGGGTATTGCCCTCAGCTTCTGAAACTCTTACAAAATAGCAAAAACATCTTCAGTGCCTCCTCATCTGATCATCTATGTTTAGTCTTTGTAATTCTCTTTTATTATCTTGGTTCAAGTATGACAATTTGTTCTATTTTGACATTTAGTATTCTGTAAACTGTGATTTCTTACTTTGTTTAAGAATCTCTTTAGTTGGCAATTATATCTTATGTGAATATATTACTGGTAACTTCTAGTTTCTTGGAAGCTCCAAACCTTGGCGACGCCTTTAACAAGGCTGTTGCGGTCACTGTTACTAAATTTAAGTTGTAGGAAAGAGCGAGCTGACCACTTAAATTTGGGTTGAACTCATTATCAGGATCAAATGAGAAGCACTAAACTCATTATCACTGGTTAACAAGGACACAACTAAACTTACACAAGCTCTCTTGCTTGTTTGATGGCATACTCAAAAAGATGGCAGAAGAAATATGCGAATTGCTTCTGTCAGGTCTGAGTCTTAAGCTGTTACCCTTCAAAATATGATTTATTGTTACCCTTGTGAACAAATAATGCTTCCTACATAAATATGTGTTCTGTATTAAAACTTTCTGCTCTTATTCTTAAGTTTGGTGTTGGCTCCTCATGTTCTATTATCAGGCATATTTGCTTTTCATTAGTTCTTAAATAGATACTGCCGAAAGTAATATATTAATCAATCTAAAAAAGTGTATGGAATATATTCTCATTTAATTTCATAAAAAACAAGTCCATAGATTGATGCTTCTTCACTTTATCATTCCATGTCTCTGATTACTGAGACTTGAATTTGATATATAAATATAATTGTGTAAAAAATTGTATCCAAAAACTGAAAGTGTAAATAAGATTACAGAAAAATAAGGGTTCTTTGCATATTAACAAGATTACAAAGCACAATCGCAATTAGGTGAAAGAAAAAAACAGAGAAGATTTTGTATAACAACAAAGCAAATCAAACGGTGGAAGATCCGAGAATCACTGGCGATGAAGGATGCATAGCACGAGGACGCCTTTTCCTGCTTCGACCACGAACTTGAACTGATGGAGACGAAGATGACGACGACGGAGTATCAATCGTCGTAGAGCTCTCTCTGCTCGATCCACCCGTCAGTTTCTTCTTCTCAGTCTCTGCTTCACATGACTTGTCTTGATTGATTCGGTTATTACCGAGCTTGGTCGCGTTTATGGTCGCAGGAAGCACACAGTTGCACATGAATCCTACCATTTTAAAACAGAGCAATTCAACTTCAGAGCACAGAAAACAGAGTCCTTTTCCCTAAAAATGGAAACTTTAAGCCTAACCCAAAGTCATGTCTTAGCTTCCAAGCTCTTCTTATCAATCAGAAAACGTATTTATCAATAAACCCAGAAGCTAAACTTGGATCTTAAGCATAAAGATCGAACATTTCAAGCAAAAACTTAGTTCATATTTTAGTCTACATTGTAACCAAAGGCTAAGACTTTAAAAGTAGGCCACTACTGTACTGACGTCTTCAGTAAGAAAGAAACTAAACCGTAAAGATTGAAGGGAGTGTTACCAGAGAGTTTACCGATTCTTGCAAGCCGGTTAACCCAACTAGGAATTGGATTCCCGGTTAACTTAATACAAATCTCATCGCAGAAGTGGTTGCAGTTCTTGGTGATGAGGTTGTAAGAGCTTCCTTTGTAAATCTCCGAAAGCTCCTCCATCGTAGCTCTCACTTCCAAAGGCCCAAGATCCGTTTTACCAATCAAAATCGATTTCCTAAACGTAAACCCTTCGCATTGCTTCGGTTCCCCTTCGAAAATGCCCGTACTTGGATATTCATGAGCTCCATATGCATACTCTATACCATGAACTACCCAAAAAAAAAAAAACAAATAATATTTTTAGATAATTCGAAAGTCAAGTTCTTGAAAATTGAAAGCCAACACTTTTGAATTTAAACGACGAATTAACTTCAAATCCCAAGAAACTTCGATCTAAAATGATATTCTATGTAATATTAAGAGCATTATTTAGATCTAAAGATGAAGTTTAAAAAAGATTCTAAAACTCAGGAACCAAAAAAAAGACTAACCTTCAACACCAGAATGGTAAACGCCAAGACCAAACCAGTAAGCATAGCCATTGATGGGAGTTAGATCGTAGACATTGAGATAAACCGGAACGTTTCCTCTATCCACCACGCTTGAGTTTTTCCGGCACAGCATTTTCAATTTCTTCCCTCTCTTTCTTTTCAAGGTTTAACGCTTACCACTAAAGATTCAACGCCATTACTCAAACTTCTTTGACCACCGGAGAGAGAGAGTATTGCCGGCGGCAGAGAGCAGCCGGACGGGAGTTCTTGAGGTGGAAGAAGAAGACTTGGTTCTATATAAACTGTCTGAGTTGATGACAATTTATTTACCCTTTCCACTTTAACGTAATTACACAAAATGCCAATGACTCGTCTTTTGAGATTTCCAATGCTAATTATGTTTACACTTTTCGATTAAGAAGTTAAAGGAAGGAGAAGGAGCATTATTAATTAGTCTTGAGATTATTGATTAAACAATGCCTAATCATATTTACTTCCATAAATGAATACGTTTTGTTTATTGTTATTTACTTTATTTTCCCTTGCCATGTTATGATTATTTATTTCATATTAAATACATATACGGCTCAGTTACCAGAATCGTTTTATTTAATGGTTTGCCTAAAAAACCTAAATTAATATTTGGCGGTATGATGCTTTAATAATTTACAGTCTATTATGGGGTCCAATATAAAGCTTAATATTCGTTATCTTTGGCTCAACTTTTGTCTAGAGACCACCCTTTTTTTTCCTTTCAAATTGACTTGAAATTGAGTAATCATTTTAAATTAAGTAGTGCGGCTAATTATGGTGCAAAAGTATGTGATAGTACACAAATAAACGATTTGTGGAAAAATAAATGATACTCCTAATCATGAATCTATGTGTATTTATCCACCAAAACCAATAATCTTCCTTTTCTTTATATTCTTTAGGCAATCAATTTTCTGTTTAAAGCATTTGCTATTTTCTGAAGCAAACCATATTCTTTTAAGTATATAAAGTTATATAATAAAATGTAAGATGTTTTAAATACTCTAAACCAAAGTGATGTATGAAAAGTTCAACTTTTCTCTATCTTGCAAAAAAAAATGAAATGTGTTGAGGCATGCCACTAATTTGCCTTGGTTAAATCCAAGATAATACGTTTCCCTAAGGCATCATAATATAAAAGTTTAAAATTAATAGTTAGAAAAATAATTTGATAAAAAGAGGTCCACATCATAGCTAACAAACAGTCACCAAAGCTGGAAAAAACAAGGCAAAGTGAAAGAGACTATTGGAAAAAAATATTGACAAAGATACTGGTTTTGATTAGATCCCAGATCACAGCTTCATTAAGATCTAACCGGTTTATATTTTTAAAAATCGTATCGGAACCGGTTGGTATAAGTGAATCAACCCGTGACTTGAGACCCGGTTCTATTCGAGTTGCAGAGTCGTCGTAGTGGAGCTGTAGTCGCCGGGGAGAAATTAGGATGCTTCGCGGCAGAGGCTCGTGGGTCGGATTGGCGACCCGGTTGAGACACTACAGGATCCGACGTCTCTGCACTAAAGGAGAGAACGGTGGGAAGAAGACGGAATCTAGTGTTGTTGCTCAGCACAGCGAGACTGAATCTAATGTTGTTGTTTCTCGCTACGATGAGACGTACAAGAAACTGGATAAGCTCGATTTCGTGACAGCTGCGAAGATCTTGTTCACTGAACCACCCAAGAAGAATAAATTTGGGTACTTTCTCTGCCTTAAAGCTCACAACTTTAGAACTGTGTAAAAAAGTTAGCTTCTTTAGGCTGAGGTTCTGAAACTATCTCTTAGAGTAAGTTAGAGTTCTTGTGCTGGTTAGTTCATATGGGTTTTACTCGTGTGTTAGGCTTGACTGGCATGTGGTGCAATTCATTATCGTCTGCTTGCCCTCTCTAGGTATCTCTCAGTTCACCCCCTTAAGTATCTCTCCTAAGTGTTAAGGATCTCAATGTTGCTTTGTTTTCCTTGTAACAGCTGTGTATCTGGTTGCTCAATATGCTCGCCGTAAAATGAAGATCATGGACGCTGTCAGTTTTCATTTCTTGTTCATTACCAAACTGATATCCTGAGAGATATCTATGTTTTAATGGTTTCTGTCCTCCATGTCATTATCCTGGCCAATGTTGCTTGTATGTTCAGGAACTTGGGGAGAAGAAGAGTAAAGAAGATGAAAAGAAAGAGAAGGAAGAAGCTGAAAAGAAGGCCTTAGAAGAAGCAGCAGCAACCAAGTCTCAGGATGAGCTAATGGAGATGAAACAGAGACTGGGAAAAATCGAAGAGACAATAAAAGAGATTGTTTCGGAAGCAAAGAAACCTTCAGGGAATGCTCCAACCAAAACACAAGGAGACCAATCTACTAAACCCCCACCAAAAGAAGAATCAAAACCGAATAATGTGGAACAGAAGGGCAATGTACATAAGCCTGTTGAGAATCAAACAAATGTCGATTCTCCTAGGCCTCAGTGAGATTATTAGAAAGGAAACTTAGTTGGTAGATGAAGAAGGATTATACTCTTATGTGGGTGGTTTTGTTTGCTTTTGGAACTAAAGCATTAGTCAATGCAATTCTCTTATTTTGCTTGCTCGCTTCAGGATGATTACGTAAACGCAAGGAGTTAATTTACTTTAAGTTATTAGAACCAAACAGATAATAACATTTGGGTGCTGACACAACAAAAACCACACTAACAACTCACGCCTATTGAAAATGGTTACTTTGGTGTCCAAACATAGACCTGCCCTGCAGCAGTGGATCCTGCAAGCACCCCAACACTAAGAGGATGACAATGGATTCTGCAAGGAAGAACTTTCATAAGTGGGTCATGCAGTTCCTTCACTGTTCTCTTTAGTTTAGTAGAGATCACATCAATTCCTTTTGAAGGACGGTTGCCCACAAAGATGTATGAATCATCCCAACCCCACACTCCCCTGCAAATTATAAACAGTCGATGAGAGCAATGCCTACGTTTCATTTTCCCATAAAAATAGCAAGTGTGCCAGTGGTCACAGGAATAGTGCAATACCTGAAAGTGGAGATCCACTTGTTGGTAGTATTACAATTATCGTGATAGATCATGGAAGTATCCTCAAAATTGGCGCCACTTAGAATACCAATATAGTTGTCAACGCTACAAAGGAAACAAGGCAAGAGTTTCACAATCAAACACCAGACAGGGAACGTAAAACAGCCACTAGCATTCCACATTTTACCAAAACGCAGAGAGTTAATGAACCTCAACAAGTGTGGAGTATATACTAATGTTTCAACAAAACAAACAACATCTTTATGTGATTTCTTATAAACAAGTAAAACCGATGTTTGTAGTTCCACAAAGTAAATGTATTGAGCAGACTGAGGAGAAAAAAACGACAAGATACCTTGTAGTTGCAAGTGAAAGGCCAGTGGGTGAGAAATAAGCAGAGTGCACAGTTTTGGAATGAGTCACAGTCCTTAATGTTTTTGGTTTTGTAGCTCCCATGCTTCTCAAGTCCCAAAGGCAAGCAGTCCCATCTTTGGAACTTGTAGCCATGACATGAGGATTTTGCGGGTTGAAGTCTATAGTGTTTATCCTGTGTTCATGCAAACCCCAATTGAAAACTGACTTTCCTGCTCGGAGGTCCCATACATTCAACATTCCATGTCCCTCAGAGAAGTACAAGCTTTGCTCATCATTAGGCCTCTGGGAGAGGGAATATATAGCATCATCGCTCGAATAAACCAGATCAAAAACCGACTTTCCAACATCCATCAAACGTATGAGACCATCATAGCTGCTACTAATAACCTGCATCAACGGAAAAAAAAAGCTAAGTAATAACAAAAGAGATAACTTTCTCCAACCAAAGTTTCAATCAAGACAAAACTCGCCTTTGAGAAAGAGTTTTGATGGAACACTAGAGATGAAACTGGGGCAGTGTGAGGATGGAACAGATAGATCCCATCATCCTCCCCATCCAAATTCCAAAAGCCAACATTGCCAAGTTTGTCCCCTGCAGCAACCAGCTTAACGTTCTGGCAAGGCATGAACTTTACAACAAAAACCCTCCCAGGAACAACACGTGCTACGTTATTCGATTCTAAACTCAACGGTCCCGTGCCAGAACCACCCTCCTCAAACTCAATGCTCTCAGTCATAACCCCAGAAGCTTCCTTGTTCAAACAATCATCACTCTCATCCTTAGTAATTAATTTTCCTCCACAAGGCTTCTTGACAAAAGCTTCCTTCTTCACATAATCACTAGATGAAACTGACTCTGCCTTGTTAACATTAGACAGGCGAGAAGATCTTCTCCTAGTGCTGCTACAATCTATAGGAGAATCATCCTTAACCATAGAGTTACTCGCAGTTGTGCCCAACACAGTCTCAACGAACTTCTTATAAGAGCCCTCTCCACCATAAGCCTTATCAAAGGGAAGACGAGCCTTTAATTTCTGAGGAGGAGGAGCCATACGTTTGGGATCACCTGAGAACCGATAGGGTAAGCCAACGGAATCTGGATTCAAACCTCTGGTGCGTAGAGACTTCCGTATAACAATAGGCTTCTCCTTCTTCTTCAAAGACTTAGTAGATTCGTCTCGAGGTCGTTTCGTTGCGGCGGTGAGAAGAGAAGCTTTCGCACGGACGTTGAGAGCCGCCAACATCTCATCGTTCCGCCTGATGTTCTCCAATCTCTTCCGCTCGAACTCCGTCGCCATTCAAGCGTCAAAGAAAGTGTCTCTTCGCACTCGAGCTTTAAAGACCTAACAACAACACTCCTGATTGGTCGGAGAAGGAAGGGGCTGAAGAATCGCATTTGCCGCCAATAAAAAAATTATTTTATTGTTATTGTTTAAATTACTAAATTTTCATTATTTTGGACGGTCCAGATTTACTTTCTCCGAAACTAGAACGCTCGAGATATTTAACTTCAAAAGTTATTACATCTACAGTAGTAAACCAGTTCCAAACAAATAACACACTAACAACTCATGCTGATTGAAAAATATGGTTACTTTGGTGTCCAAACATAGACCTGTCCTCCAGCTGTGGATCCTGCAAGCACCCCAACACTAAGAGGATGGCAATGGATTCTGCAAGGAATAGCTTTCATTAGAGGGTCTTGCAGTTCCTTCACTGTTCTCTTTAGTTTCGTTGAGATCACATCTATTCCTTTTGAAGGACGATTGCCCACAAAGATGTATGAGTCATCCCATCCCCATACTCCCCTGCAAATAAAAAAAAAACAGACGATGAGAGCAATGCCCACTTTTCATTTTCTCATAAATGTGGAAAATGAGTGTCTCAATACTCATAGGTGTACTGGAACTGAGAGCTTATTAGGGTGTGGAGCAATACCTGAAAGTAGAGATCCACCTGTTGGTGGCATTGTCGTGAGATATCATGGAGATATCCTCAAAATTGGTGCCACTTAGTAAACCAATATAGTTGTCAACGCTACAAGGAAAACAAGGCAAGAGCGTAACAAACATTAGCATTCCACATTTAACCGATGCTGAAAAGAAGTATACACACACAAGGGAGCTACATAAAATCAGTTTCACAATACACATGTTTGACCTCCTCTAAGTTGTCGGTAAGCTTTACGAGATTAGTAACCATCAAGGATTTCTTTATGAGTAATTGATTTTAAACACTCAAGTGCAGTGTGCAACTTATATACCAAAACGCAGAGAGATAATGAACCTTAACAAGTGTGGAGCATATCTTAATGTTTCAAACGAAACAAACATCATCTGATTAGTAAAATAAAATTACCTTGTAGTTGCAAGTGAAAGACCAGAAGGAGAGAAATAAGCAGAGTGCACCGCCCTAGAATGGTTCACAGTCTTTAATGTTTTCGGTGTTGTAGCTCCTATGCTTCTCAAGTCCCAAAGGCAAGCATTCCCATCTGTGGAGCTTGTAGCCATGACATGGGGATTTTGCGAGCTGAAATCTATAGAGTTTATCCTGTGTTCATGTAAATCATCCCAATTGAAAACTGACTTTCCTGCTCGGAGGTCCCATACATTCAACATTCCATATCCCGCACTAAAGTACAAGCTTTGCTCATCATTAGGTCTCTGCGAGAGGGAAAATATAGCATCATCGCTCGAATAAACCAGATCAAAAACCGACTTCTCAACATCCATCAACCGTATGAGACCATCATAGCTGCTGCTAATAACCTGCGCCAACGAAAAAGAGCTTAGGAATAATAAAAGAGATAGCTTTCTCCAACCAAAGTTTCAAGACAAATAAAAAAATGTACCTTTGAGAGAGAGTTTTGCTGAAACACAAGAGATGAAACTGGGGCAGTGTGAGGACGGAACAGATAGATCCCATCATCATCATCTTCCTCACCCTGGCAATCCAAATTCCAAAACCCAACATTCCCAAGTTTGTCCCCAGCAGCAACAAGCTTAACATTCTGGCAAGGTATTAACTTTACAACCAAAATCCTCCCAGGAACAACACGTGCTACGTTATGCGGCTCTAAACTCAACGGCTCCCCATCAAACTCAATCTTCTCAGGCTTAACAACTTCCTTCTTCAAACAATCATTACCAGAACTCATAGGAGAATCATCATTCTCATCCTTAGTAACCATCTTTCCTCGACAAGACTTTTTGGCAAAAGCTACCTTCTTCACAAAACAACTAGATGAAACTAACTCTTCCTTTTGAACAACAGCATTAGACAGGCGAGAAGATCTCCTCCTAGTGCTGCTACTATCTATAGGAGAATCATCAATAGACTTACTCGCAGAACGCAACATAGTCTCGATCAATTTCTTACAAGACCCCTCTCCATCATAAGCCTTATCAAAGGGCAGAGGAGCCAACAAACGAGCCGATGATTTCTGCAGAGGCGCCGACGAGTACTGGGAAGGAGGAGAAGTAATACGTTTGGGAAAATCCGAGAACCAATTGGGTAAACCGACCGAATCTGGATCCAATCCTCTGGTGCGTAGAGACTTCCGCATAACAATCGGTGTTTCAGGCTTCTCCTTCTTCTTATACGATTTAGTAGATTCCTCTCGAGGGCGTTTGGTTGCGGCGGTGAGAAGAGAAGCTTTGGCTCGGACGTTGAGCGCCGCCATCATCTCATCGTTCCGTCTGATGTTCTCCAATCGTTTCCGCTCGTACTCCGTCGCCATTGAATCACCGTGAGGCAGAGAGAGAGAGAGAGAGAGAGAGAGAGGGAAAATAGCAACTTCGGACTAAACCTGAAAGCCCTAGAAGAAAAGCAATCAAACAAGAAGATCCCTGATTGGTCGGAGATGGGCGGGAGAATCGCATTTTACCGCCAAAAAAAAATTATTTTCTTAATTTTACGAAAATGTCATTATTTTGACGGTTCAGATTACTTTCTCCGAACTAGAACACACGATACTGGCCGTACGATGGAATCTCTGTTTTGACTGTTATTAATCTCAATCGACGGTGTAGATTACTTTCTCCCAAACTATAACGCGCGATATTAGCCGTACGATTAAATCTCTTAAAAACTGTTAAACCCTACGAATCGTCGTCATTTCTCCTCTCATCTCTCTGTCAATGGCTCGATTCGTCAGATGTCTGAGAAGATCCGTCTTCTCCGATTCGTCCCCTTCGATTGCGTACCGGAACCCTAAAATCGGTTTACCCACGATTCAAAATCGGAACTTTTTGATCGGAGGGAGATGTCTAAGCTCGGGGAGTTACGTCTCAGAAATGCAGAAATCAGCTTTCCAAGGAAACATCTGCCGACTCATCCGTAATGAGATCGATTACGAACTCAATCACTCGCCTCCTCTTCAGGTAATGCCCAATAAAGCTTGATACTTTAAGCTTTCAATCTTAATTATTCCATTTCGGTGGCAGAAAGGTAGATACTTTAGCCTTCCTGGAATCTGAGTTTGGTATAAGAGTTATGTACATGTGATATGCAATACTTAGGTTGATACAGTGCCCTCTCCAGTTTGGGGATTGATCACTTTGATTGGATATGTTTGCAGTCTCCGAGCAGTTATGGTCCATTCACTGTGGAGGAACGGCCTGGAGAGCAGTGGATTAGCTTGAAGAGGAAGTATGGGGAGAAAGAAGACATTAAAGTTGAGGCGACCATGTTTGATAGATCAGTTCCGACTTCAAAGTCCACCAGAACTGAACCTGAGTTTATTCTTCACATCACTTTCGTTGTCAACATCTCTAAGGGCATTTCTGGTGAATCCTTGGAGATCATGTGTTCTGCTTGGCCAGATAACATTGAGATATCAAAGCTCTGTATTCGTAAAGGCATCAACAGTTCGCCGTCTTCCTACGGTGGACCTGAGTTTGAGTACGCTGACCTCATTCTTTTCTTTAACATAACAAAAAAAAAAGAGATATAGGACTACTATGCAAAAAGATGAAGTGATTGTGTGTTTGTTTTTGGTTGTTACAGGGAACTGGATGATGAGCTTCAAGACGCTCTTTATCAGTTTTTAGAGGAAAGAGGTATAAGCGACGAGCTTGCTGTTTTCTTGCATCGTTATATGAAGAACAAAAGTAAATTCGAGTACGTTAGATGGATGGAAAGCGTTAAATCTTATGTCGAGAAGAATTAGACATTAGTCTCTTTGGCTTTCTACTGCTTGGTTCCTCATAAATGCAGTCTGTATGTGAGAGTACTTGACTCTCTTTGATTTGGATATTCTCCAACTAATAAATTCAGTTGCAGTTTTTTTTTGTTGTTGGCTGGGTTCTTAGCTTACAGGTTGTGTAAAAACTACTCCCTGATGCATAATTATTAGCATGGACAGATCAAGACTGTTTCATTTTTACATGTTAGTGAGAATGGAATCGTGGTGTTTCTTGTTTGCATTGAAAGTGCTTTAAAGTTAAGTTTGTAGAATGATGACTTCTCGGGTAAGTTTAATTTTCCCCCTTAGGGAACTTGCTAGCTAACACTTGTGTTCGACTTTGGTGACTTCCGAACCAATTCTTAGTGTTCCTTAACAGAGGAGCAACTCCATGGATGTGTTCTTTACTTCTTTTTTTATTCCCTAGTGTGGATTCACTGTAAAACACCAGAAGTTAAAGGGACAAGCCAGCTGAATGCAATATACTATAGTTAGATGTGTGTTAATTCGGTTTGCTTTATACAAAATATTAGGAGATATAGTATGATGCAATTACTATATTCTCTTTTGAATTTGATTTGGTATCTAATAAGCTTTTGATTATGAAAACTGTCATTTTCTACAGAACTTTGGATCTTTTTCCACTATGAAACATGATTGTGTGGTATCTACATACAAATCTTAATCGATATGACGGATTAGGATAATCTGAGGGATTAGGATAATGAGGGATTAGGATAATCTGAGGGATTAGTAAAGGTAATTATTGTGCGTAACAACATGATTTCTGCATCGTTAATATCATGATTTGTGGGAAATGTTGATTGTTAATTGCAATGATTAGCTTTATTATATGATTATTATCACTTTAATGTAAACATCAACTTGATACATACCCCACCCAAAGCAGACTTCACAGAATCTTTGGGTTATAATTCAGTAAATCCAAGATAATAATCAATTTTCATAATAGATCCCTCTCGCCCACATGGTCACATATCATACAAAATAAAATATCAAGTAACAAGTGTTAAATTAGTATATGCATTAGTGCAGATAATTTTCTTGAGAGTTGTAATAGATTAGATTAGATTAGATTATTGGTTAAAATGGTGATAGAATTGTGAAATAATAATAGCGATGTGACTAGATTAGATTAAAAAGGACAATTTAAATTTAACTTTAATAGTCACATGGCGATGAAAACAACAACCTCTGACGAACAACTCTTCACTTGTGGATTAATGTCTGTTTCTTTTAACTACATGTAGGACCTCTCTTCGATAGTCACAGTGCATCCACTATATTTTTTACAAAAACGTAAAATCTTGTTTTGCTGATATAGGCTATGAATGTTAACTGCGGATCACCAATACGCACGTAGCGGTCCAAATATGTGTTTCCATTCAACACAATTTTGAGTTGATAAATTGTATATAAAAAATAAATATAAAATATGTAATAATACATAAAGCAAGAGTGCGGGAAGTGGAACGCACATCAAACGCAGTAGAAGGAAAAAAGGTGTGGTCTATGTACTGTACATGTGTTTACTTAATCGAATCTAATTTTTAAAACAAATAAAAAATATATTATATTTTTCTATGTAATATTTACACATGATTGTGTAATGTCTTCTCACACCTATTTTGGGTGAGCAACAAAAAGGGGAAACAAGCTTTGGAATTTTTTTTTACATATTTGTTTTAAAAGAACTATGGTAAGAAAATAAGGATTATAAATTCTTTCTTTTTAACTTTAGAAAGATGTTTTAAGTTAGTTTTGTACATTTTCTCTTAAATTATTTTAAGCAAAAAAATTTAGAATAACATCAAAAAGCTTTATCATAAATATATCACATAAAAGTCAAAAGACCAAAATATTTCATTAAAATGTTAAAATATACTTATACTCATATGATTAACTAATCTAGACTCAAATAAAAACTCAAATTGTTCGGATAATTTTATTTTTTTTGGATAAAAAGTATTCTAGAGTTTTTAGCTATTTCTACTTATAAATAATATTTTTAAATGATTTTGATTATTTTAAAACCAAATATAGTTAATATTTATAAATATAGACTATATCATAAAAATTTATGTACCTACTCGGTTTTTGGTTCGGTTTCGGCATTTCGGTTCTAAAGATATAGAATCCAGTATAACTAATATGATCCAAACCTAGCCTTGCTTATGGTTGATTAGGTTTGGTTCCAGATAAATATGTCCAGACTTAGCTAAAGTTTTGAAATTTGAAAATACAATATTTTAGATGAGAAAATAAGTAAAAATGATTTTGTAAAGTTTTTCAGATAATTAAAAAAAAAATCTATAAATTAAATAAAAAGTTTCATATTCTTAATTTAAAATCACTGATATCTTAAAGCTTGGTTTGCAAAGTCTTCATGACTCTATTTATGTTGATGACAAAAAAAAAATATATATATATATTTTCAGATATCTTAATTAATTTTGTCTAAAGACAACTAGCGCAATTATATTTTTTTAAATAAAATAATTGGATATAAATTTTAATAATAGTATATTGAATTTCATATTTGAGATATATAAAATAACTTTTAAATAAAATTTGTATTTTTAAAAATTATATTATTATCACTGATATTTTAGTTTGTAAAATATAAAAATATTATATGTATCCCGCAGTTACATTATTTATCATACATGTCACCATTCATATTTTGTTTTAACCGCTTATTTTAGACAAACCGCACTTGTCCCGCAGTATGCGTTTTTCTAACACAAACCACACTTAAACCGCACCGCACTAACCAATCCGTTTGTCCCGCACCACTCAATCCGCTGTTACAATTCAGAGCCATATTGTCTATTAATACCATATAAAATAATCCACTATACTATAGTTTATTGTATACATTATATATATATACTATTTCATATTGCATTCTATCAGTTGATTGACTAAAGTCAGTTCACGCCTAATAAATTGGTGACAATTTAGTGGGCAATAATGCGTATAACGTAGGACATGTTTTGGTTCTTTCGGTGACATACTCCACAATTTTTTTTGTAATTCTCATTTTGGATACACACTTTATTATGTAGGGTTACTCTCACTTGAACTTAAAAGATGACATATTCTTCACTATGAATATGATTATACATATTTTCTTACTATGATAGTTACACCAGTCTAATAATATATGTGGAATGGCTATCACTTTCTCCGTAATACAAATTAATACAAGTTTTGAGTATTGTACTACATAGGCTTAAAATAGACCTCAAATATTGAACTACACAACAATATATCAAGTAAAAAAGGCACAGCTTAATTGATGAAACTCTACCACATCCTGCAGTCATTCATTATATCAAACAAAGGTAATAATCAAAAGATAGTAAAAAAACCGAAAAGTTATAATAAAGACTAAAACAAGATGACAATTAATAGATCATAGCTTAAGGGTCAAGTCAATCTTGTTAAACTGATTATGATCTTCTTGCTTGCTCTTGAAATATTCAATGTTACTGTTGGCGACTTCAATGTGAAATTTCTCCGGCATCACCTTTCCCATGTCTGGTTTCTGGTGAACGCTCTGTTTGAAAACATGGCTTAAACTCGCTGTTTGTCTTCCTAGATAAGGATTATGGATCGTTGAATGAGCATGAATCCCTAGCGTTGATCTGTTACTCGGCGAGCCATGTAACGGTAACGATGCCATGCTCGCGAATCTGCTGACTGAACCGTGGCCAAACGCAAACGCTGAAGAAGGAGAGGAGGAGGAGGAGAGACTCATCTTGTAGTAGTGTCCGCGTTTGGCTAAGGTACGTTCGCGTTTATGAGCGTTTTGGTGGCCGCCTAGTGCTTGTGAGCTATAGAACTTTCTTTGACAATAATTGCACGAGAACGTTCTTGGATCTTCCAAATGTTCGTGACGGTTAGGATGATGATGAGAAGTCGATGATGAGTTGGTTTTGAAAGAATCGATGAGATTGAGTTCTGATGAAGTCGTACCACGTGGCAAAAGGGTCAAACCTAACTCAAGATCTTGATAACATCGTTTCTTGATTTTTAACATTTCTTGATCTCCTTTGATGGAAGGATCCATGTATACTTTGTGTGTATAGCCTACAGATAGTATATAAAGAGAAGGAAAATAAAAGTTTGATATAGATGTTATGCTAAGTGATGTGGTCGTGGGAAGTGAAGTGTGAGTTCTATTTATGGAACTGGAGGGACATGTGACCTTTTTAAAAAAGTGAATGATGTTTAAAGAAAAGAGGACACTTTTGATGTGTGCAATCTGACCTAGAGCTACAGAGCCGCACATGTAACCGTATAGTAGTAGACACTAGAAAAAATTAATGTTGTAATAATTTGAAATTATTGATATATTTGGGAACATGAATAATGAGTGTTCATGATTTCATGTTATACCTATTGTAATAAATACCATAAGTAGCTCTATCTTTATCAAATGAGTTTGTCTTTGTTGACAGTTGCCATCTTGTTTCTCTCTTTCTTTTTCTAATTTTCTTATATTTTTTGTTCGTTATAAAACGTTTCTTTTTAGAATCATAAACATATATATACACTATACAGTATGTACGTAGGTAGTTCCATTCATCTAGGGTTTAGGTGAGACGTTTGATTCAAAAACCCAAATGAAGAAGCTGTCTTTATTTGTTTAAGTGTTAGGTAAGTTAGCACTTTGGACAAGGATTATGAAGCCAATCAGATTTCCCCGACAATCACTTTCGTCTCAAATATTTTAACCCATTCTCCCGATTTCGGTCGAATGTCCAAAACTAAAAAAACACGCACATCAATCAAAATCACATAAAAATGTCATTAATCATTGTTTATATTATATCATACACTAGGTTAACATCTGCGCCTTGCGCGGGATAAATATTATATATATAAATTATTTTATGTATTAAATATTTTTAAATATTATGAAATAATAAATATATATTGAATAATTAAAAGTCAGCAACTATTAAATATATAATTAAATTGGTGCAAACATATAAATCAATTTTATTAATCTAAAAAATATTTTTTTAATATTTGATAGGATATGTAAGTTAATTTAAATGATACTAACATACATAGTATATTTTAGTATATTTTTAATATTAATTTCTATTAAATGATGATTTCTACTCATATAGTTTTTTTGATCATTTGTATCTTTTATAGAAAAAAAATTAAATTACTGATAACAAAATTTTAATTGTGGGATTAATAGTTTTAATAATTTATAATTTTTTAAAAAATAAGTTGTCAATGTTCGTTTAAAATTTTTACCAAAAAATTGTTCATTTTGCCAAAAAATTGTTCAAAGTAAATTTTGAAACTAAAAGATTTATGTATTTTATATGGTTTATAGTTTAATTTAAAACTATATATATATATATATTAATCTTAATAATTAATTAAATTATACTTTTTACTTATATAATTTTGTAATTATTTGAATGTGAGACTTTTAACAGTTTTAGTAATTTATAGTCGTTTTTAAAAATTTTAAATATAACATATACAGAAAAATTTAAATTTTTTATTATATGGTTATTGTGGTTGTTTAATTTATTTAATAGTTTAATATTAAACAAATATGATAGAAGATACACTAATTTTTATTAAATCTTTATTATTTAAAATCATTAATTGTCATATATACTTTAGCCACATTAGACAATTCCGTAAATTTTATTTAAAGAAATAATAAAGTACATTAATAATGAATTTATTGTTAGTTTAATAAAAAGTTTATAATATAATTAGATGGACCAAGATATTTCTCTAATGATTCTAAGAATCATCCTAGTGATGACACGTGGCTACAAAAATAAGTTGTAATGTTTCTCAAATAATATATAGGGGATTCGTTCTCGTTAACTTACAGAACCATCCACCAAGGTTAATCTAACAAAAAGAACAAATGATATGAGATTCGATTCATAGATGTTGGAGAATGTCTTTAATCGAGCTTCTCTTAGTTCTCTAACGTAAATGCCCTTTAATATAGCTACTGGATGAAATGACTTCTGAATTGCTTTCTTCCAGTAACTATCCTATCGAACCTTTCAAGACTTTTTTGTCTTTCGAAATTTCAAGTTCTTTATCACCACTGCTTCACATCGTAATACCGTATGCTTCAGTGCGAAGATGTTGATAACGTATAAATTGTTTGTTTTTTTTTGTTGTCTTTTTACCATGAAACCACTTATTCTAGGTTAAGCAAATTATGATTATGATATGGAACATCTGAACTTTTTATTTTTTACTTGCGATACCTACATTTTTAGTATTAAAAAAAATCTATTTCTTGAGATATATGATTGTTTTTAACTGTAGTAATGTACTAATTAATAAATTAAAATATTGATGGTTTATATACATACGTAGATTTATACTAACATCAAAGACAATCTCAGTTGATGATATAATATACATTTGAAATCTTAAAGCTTTGTTCTGCAGTAAATAATATTACGAGTTCATTGTTAGTAGAAACAACAAGTAAGTGCGATCTTTAGACATAGTAAGACAATCAAGTTACGAACTGGTCATACCGGTTCAATCGACAGTGCATTAAAATGTGATCTTATCACCAACATATGATTCCCCAACATCTATTTACTGATTTCTTTTTAAAATAAAAAACATTCATCTGCTGGAAAATAGAAACCATCCAGCTTTAGTTACAAAAGTACATCTTTTGTTTCATCATAGTGACTTGTGAGGTGATGTATTTTGTTTTTATGTTTGCTTCGTCTAATCAATTTAGACAGTATATCTCCTCCTAGATTACCTTGTCGGTCCAACCTCCACACCCCAAAGATATATGGACCACCCTCTCATTCTTTATTATCCCCAAGAAAAAAGGAAAAAGAAAAAAAGAAAGAAAGAACATCCATGTTTAATAGAAGCATAGTTTGTCTAAAACTGCATACTTGGTAATCAAAACAGTCCTCTAATAGTTTTTCTTCTTCATATGATTGACCTTTTTAACATTTATATAAGCCCATCATCCCTTCCTGTTCCTATATCACGAAACAATGGGCTACTCTCTCATTCAAAGGCAAATGAGACCATAACCATAAGTTCATATATGGTTTTGCACAAGTCATTCAAAGGCAAATGGGCTACTCTCATTCAAAAACCTTTTTAACATTTTTGGGTGTCCTTGTCCATTTATATAAACTCCAAGCTCTGATTCTGCTTCTATAAGACTGTTTCTACATCTTAGAAACTAAGTTACAAGTTATATCATACTTTGCCTTTAGGAACTAGATCTTTGCCGGATGAAGCTAAGGATTAAGAGGCCAAAGTCACCTCCTCCACCGATTAATTCAAACCTCGTTTTCATCATACGCACGCAAGGGCGATTGATATCCTCCAATGGTTTTCCTTTTCCACTTCACTTGGTCTTTTTTACTCTTGTTTCATCTTTGAAAGTGTCCTCATGATCCCTCCCTCTTCCCAGCAAGAAGAATATACACCCAAAGACCACGAAGGTTCTTAACAGTTTGCAACAAAGAAACACGTTTACAGGTGTCTTTGCCAGAGCAACTGACTGTTTGTTTCAAAAGCTTCTCAAAGTGAAAGACAATCATCTTTCAATAGTGAAACATTATATTTTCCATGCTATTGCTTGATTGAATCTGTAATGACCTTTGAGTCTAACCTTTGTTTTGACATTATTTACTCCGTTATGAGCTCTGAGTTTAGCCAATGTTTTGCCATTCTTGTAGATATATACCCGAATGAAAAGAACGTTAAGGACCTCATATTCAAAAAGGGACACACAAGAATAGAGGGTATTAGATGTCCCACATCGTTTAAGATGTGCATCCTTGGGAAATATATATGTGATGTAGCAATCCTCCACTCTTGAGCTAGTTTTTGGGTGTGAGTTAGGCCTAGATCAGCAATCCTGTTCCTCTTGTTTCCTATTCAATGTACAAGAGAGCTTACTCCATGGTGTTCTTAATCATTCTAGCTTCTGTTTTCACCCTAGGCACTAGGAGAACACAATATCTTTTGCATGAATGAGATAGCAACGGTTGATGATCATTTCAGAGAAGTTATGTGATTCTAGGGACCATTTCAACAAGCCCAAGGCTGGTGTCTTGCATGGTAAGAAACAAGTTTTCAACGACAGAGGAGATACTGGAAACCGCGAAGACAAGACCAATGATCTCATCAACAAAATGAACTAGAAGCAGTCAGGAGAAATCGATATAATTGCAAGCTACTTTGGTATATGTATGAGGCAAACAATATTTCAATTTTGATTTATAAAGAAAAAGCATTCGCAATATTTTTGGATTCAGAGCTTATATTATAATGATATATTCTCTGCTGTCAGAGATTATATTATACACATAGTGATGCAAACAGAGAACACATGGCGAATGGGATTTGAATATTTATAATGGATCATCTCCTGAAGCTCCTCTTCTCTTTGGGTGCTTCATCTTCCTCTGGCAGCTTCACGATCGTGTATGTTCCTGCTCCGATCAACGCTCCAAGAATTGGGGCAGTAAGGTAAACCCAAATGGCTCTGTAATTGTTTGCTGCAATGGCTGGACCTAGTGTTCTTACTGGATTCATTGACGCAGAAGTTGCTGGTCTGTTTATCATGATCAACAAAACATAATCATATATCTATGTAAGAAACAAGAAGACAAATGTGACTTAGATCCGTCTACTGAGTGATTTTACCCAGCTATGAGTATGTTAAGCATGACCGTTGCTCCTACGGCTATTCCCGCCAACTCTCCCACCTGTCATTTTATATTTTTGATTTTCAGACGTGTTTCAACTGTTTTGTTCTTTTAAGATTTTAGTGTTTAGTGTATATTTACAGCTCTAGTGTCGGTGGCCACGGCAGTGACAACAAACATAAGGTTGAAGCTGATTATGAACTCCAAAGCGAAAGCTTGGCTGAGACCCACCGTTGGCACCGTTACGCCACCGCTCATCGTTGGTTCAAACACTGCTTTCAGTGCAAACGCCGCACACAACGACGCCATCACCTGCGCTCCGATATACACCGGCACCTATTTTTTTTTTTACACATTTAATTACTTTAGTCACTAACAAATAACATTCCAAATAACTAAAAATAACAAATCGCTTTGAATTATCAAATTTTATAGTATATCTTAATTAACCCATATGTGTTGCGTGTGCATGTGCATGTGCATGCTCACGTGTTTCTCAGTAACATCCAAAATTTTATAAAAGAAATTAAATTGAAGTAACTGACGTTTTGTCAGTAACATCCAAAAATGTAGTAAAAGAAGTAAAGAAAAAGTAACTGACATGTTTCCAAGGGAAGTGTTTAAGAGCAGCAAATGCAATGGTGATAGCCGGGTTGAGATGTGCCCCGGAGATGTGACCGGTCGATAATATAACGATCATAACGGCAAGACCAGCCGAGGCAGCACATCCTATAAGCGTGACCGCTCCATCTGTCTTCTGATTGACAATCGCCGTGGATGTTCCGGCGAAGATCAGTATCAATGTCCCAACAAACTCTGCTCCCAACTGTAAACATATGCATATTAGTAAAATGAATGCATCTTTAATTGATGTGCTTATATATGGAAGGGTAACAAGTTTAGTTTGTATGAACATGTACCTTACGGTAGAGGGAGACGTTAGGAGGAGGGAGAGCGCAAGAGACTGGAGGTAGTCTTCCATCTTCAAGTGCCCATTCATTGTCAACATTGAAGCATTTGCAGCTTTTTAGAATTGACTTTGGTGTGTATTTACCATTATGTCCATTCCTCTTTCCTTCAAAACCTCCAAAGAGCGGTGCTCCTGGAGTTCCCGGCGTTGTCGCCGGTGTTGAGGGCATTGATGGTATTTCCTCGTGATCCATATTGGAGAGAAAGAGAGAGATGGAGAGATAGGATGTATGAGGATATAGATTTTTTTTTCTTTTTTTTATTGTTGTGTGTGGTATAGGGATGAAGAGGATGCGCAGGCTATTTATAGGAGAAAATATAATATATGAGAGTTGACTTATGAGTGAAGGGATCCAAAAGAGATGATTTTTTTTTTTTTTTTTTTTTTTTTTTTTTTTTTTTTTGGTTTGGAGTGAGTGAGTGGGTTGGTACTCCTCAATTTTAATCCATGTGTCTTAAGAAAGACTCTCAGCATAACATGAAATGTTGCTATCTTTATGAGAATGGGTCGTGTACCATGTTTTTTTATATCTCTACGTACATGATACATGTATCGTAATGTGTTAAAGAAGCTTTAAGCATGAATGAATCATTGTAGATCGCTTTCTCTCTGAACATGCATTATTTGCTTAACATTGTTATTCACCATGAGAATCGAATACTTGGGTGTTTGTGTGTGGCTGTAAGTTGTTTAGCAAAGAGAATGATTATAAAAGCGATGGTTCCTAACCTTTCATTGTCATAATCGACTCTTTTTTCCTTCTTTTTTAATCTTTTTGGATAAATATTTGATGCATGCAACAAAAAAGTTTTTCCTCCAAGGAATACATTTGTTTCTTTTAACACTTGTTTATTGCTAATCGAAAATAAATTCTATGATAATAAAGATGACAGAAGAAGGCAATATCTTACAAGCGAATTAAACTAAACAACTCCATAGAGTGTGAAAAAAACTTCACACAAAGAGTGTGAAGAAGAAGGAGATCAAAAAGATTCGGCTCAGTGAAAAGACTTGATATATAACTGTGCCGCCTACTCTGATGATTGTGAGGCCATCTCGGGCCATACCGAACAATGTGAGAGTGAAAGCCTTCTCCAAAGAATAAGTTTGTAGTCCCTTATATAACTTGTCTAAGTATGTTTTTTATCCCTAACTGTACATTACCTACTATTTGTAAAGTTTTATAAACTATAGGTACAACTATAGGTCTATACATCCGAAGAATCTATACCGCATAGGACTAAGATAACCATTTAAATTTCGTCCATTCCCTTAAAGCTAAATCACATTGGCTCATCGAATATATGTGGTAACACTGAATAATGAGATATAATCATATATATATATATGAAAACTCTGTGTGTCAATGAATGTGGTCGCGTTGGATTGTTTGGAGTGGATGAACAATTCAGAACCGTTCAAAGATGGTGAAGCGACTGTTTGTTCTAAATCCCAACGTCACATCGCAGAGATTCTACAGATATATATAATACGATGTTTGTATTAAAGATGAACTTTTTTAGTTCTAACTTCTAACCGTATTCCCTAATTCAGTTTCGTTACTCTCTATTTTGCAGTAGTTCTCTGATTAATTATATTAGTTTCATATGCAAAATCCTACTATATCTTCGCACTAGCATATATGATATATAGTGCGTGTGTGTTAATTAAAGTGCTAGTGAAAATGAATTAGGAGTAATTATTTTGATTGCTTGCTTGCGTATGAAAGAATGCACATAAACTGAATGGGAGACAATTGATATGATATTGAAGGGGATGTTTCAAAGTGTAAAGGAGAGGAGGAAGAAGAGTCTAGATAGAAATGTTGTAGGGTCGAGAAAAATTGTCAAAAAGTTCGGTCTAAATAATTTTGTCCCTCACTAATCGTGGCTACCATGAACTGGTCAACTTTATTCCATATTTTTCTTAATTTTCTATTCTTTAAGAAAATAAAATAGCTGGCTCACTTCACTGTAGTCGTTGAGTCTTATTTTGTCTTCTCCTTTCTGTTTCTCAATTTGTTTGATTAGCATAATTGACATGATGTTTAAAACTTTTAATCAGCGTTTATGATGTGGAACTCAACTCTTTCTGATAATATTTATCTGTATGGATGTACATAAACCACTGTATGTTGTATGAAATCACAAAATATTGTGGTATATTGTGCCGAGTTATTCTTGGGTTCACCAGCCAATAGAATTTCATTATTTCAAATAGATATCTTAAAAAAAGGAAACAAAATATTTTCAAGTTATATTATGTTTTTAAAATAAAAAAGTAAAAAAACAAATATCAGTTACAGAAAAAAGAATTTAAAAAAATCTTTTTAACGTCGTGAGCAAAACAATAAACCCTAAATCCTAATCCGTAAATCTTAAACCCTAAACCCTTGGGTAAACTCTAAACCCTTGGGTAAACTCTAAACCATTGGGCAAACCCTAAACGCTTGGATAAATCATAAACTCTAAATAAAAACAAACCCTAAAACTCTAAACTCTAAATCCTAAACCCTATCACAGAGGTCTGTGGCATTGGCGGTATCTTCAGGGGAGTAAACTCATCTCGCCTTCCCAACATCCACTACTCCCGCCGGTTCATCTCATCAGCTTTGATGGCAGAAGCCATAGCTGTTCGTTCTGCAGTCATGAAGGCTGCCTCGTCGAATATTCGATCCTTGACGGTGTACTCTGATTCTCGAGTTCTGATCTCCATGATCAAGACAAAGGAAACAAGACCAGCGCTCTATGGGATATTATTTGACATCTTTTATTTTAGCTCTCTGTTTGAAACAATCTCTTTCATGTTTATCCCTCGTTTAGAAAACTCAGAGGCTGATTTGGTGGCAAAGTCAGCTCTCGCTGCAGTGGACAATCTCTCTGTCGATGGAGTGTAACCTATGCTTTTAGATTATGAATGCAATGTTTGTTCGACCAAAAAAAAATAGAACACATACGTTACTTGATTACTCTCAGCCGCTCACACATCACATGAAACACTTGGCTTCAAGGGATAAATGCTCGGGCCTCCCATCCCTTGTTCTCCTTATGACACCTTTGCAGACAACACCGCACCTTGTCCGGTATTTTGCTGACGACGTTAAAAATATTTTTTTTTGTAATTACTATTATTTTTTATTTATTTCTTTTTACCTTTTAATTTTAAAAATATAATATAATTTGACAATATTTTGTTTTTTTAAAAAAAAATATCGAATATGAAATAACACAATTTTATTGGTTGGTGAACCTAGAGGGTGAGCCCAAAAATAAGAATATTCTGCCATACTCGCCTGAAACTTTATAGTATAACATGAAACTCGTCGCGAGACTGTTATTTTTAAGCCACACAATTAAAGCAAGCTTGACAATAGTGGTGTCAAACAGAAAATGTGATCTCATTATTGTGTTCGATTATTGGATTAGAAAAATTAGTAATCATTATTTTCGTCCCAAATAAAATCTTCCATGCATTACTCATTTTGGGAAACGCTGTTGTCACTTATGCCACTAAAACAATGCGGAAATTCAAACCCTACATTCTGAACAACAAAATAAATAAATCAAAACCTTTGTTTGGGAGTGTAAGATGTTACACCGATTACTCTTGTATTTTTGATATACAAAAAATTGTGTTAAAGTATTTGAAATTCCACAATTTTTTTTGTTAATCACGATTAGGCCTGGGCATTTCGGGTATCGGTTCGGTTCGGTTCGGGTATTTCGGGTTTCGGGTAGTTCGGATAGTGGCTAGAGGATCCATTTAGTACTTGACCTATTTTCGGTTCGGTTCGGTTCGGATAGTTCCGGGTTCGGTTCGGTTCGGATAGTAAATGTAGGAACCGGAAAATATCCGGAAAAAGTTCGGTTCTCATTTGGATCCGGTTCGGGTTCGGATAGTTCGGGTAGTTCGGATAATTTGGATAAAATATTGGTTATTTAAGGTAAAATGTCAAATAATTAGAATGATTTAGATAAAAAAAATTGGATATTTCGGATTACTTTGGATATTTTGGATAAAACTATCCGGATAGTTTCGGATACTTTCGGGTAGTTTGGATACTTTATAATAATTTAGTTATCCTCAACTATTTTCAAATACTTTTAATAGAATTTTAAATTAAAAAATATATTTAGTGATGTTATATGTATATATAATTAATATTTTTATATATTCGGGTACCCGTTCGGTTCTCGGTTCGGTTCCGGTTCGGTTCGGTTATTTCGGATATAAAAATATAGAAACCATTCGGGTATTTGAGGATATTGGTCTGGTTCCGGTTTCAGGTATTTCGGTTCGGTTCCGGTTCGGTTCTTCAGTTCCGGTTATTTTGCCCAGGCCTAATCACGATATGATATTTTCAAGAACATATCAAAAAACAGTTTACAAAATTAACGTGTCTTATACATGTTACTGGGCCTAGTATGAATGTATGATATTCTCCAAGTCAATTGATTTACATTTTATTGTAGTGCGCTATTATATTTAAATGCCTAACGAACATTTTCGTTAATAAGTCACAAAGAAAAACATATTACCAAACCAATGAGCTTAAACGATAAGAAATAAGTTTAACATAAAATTCAAGAGAGGACAACCGATGGATTAATAATCCTTGTGTTACTTAAAAACAAATTGAGAAATATTGAATAACAAGCCTTGACAATCCTTCCTTCTCAATTCCATCATTCATTGATCATCCTGACTCATGTAAGACAAGAACAAGCCAGCAGAGTAATAACATCAGTTATGTGAAAATATGCAACGCTAAAAAAAAGATGAAAATAACACATCCCTAAATTTATGTGTGATTAACAGAATAATTTGCAAAAGATATTGTACATACCATTTAAGTTCGTCTGAGTTTGAGATGTCTAATATTGTACATACCATTTAATTCCTTCTTTGAGTGTGGCTTCTCTTCCATGTGCAAAATTCGAAAGCGTTGGAACTGCATACCGGCCACTTGGGTTAAACTCATTCAGTTCCTTGAGTGCTATCTTCACTGAGTTCTTCACGTCTTCTCCAAACTCTTCACTCAAATTCTTCAGTTTCTCATCTTCATCATCCACAATTTCCTGCAAAATGACCCATATGTTACCAATAACCAAAAAAAGACATGTACAAAATGAATACTATGAAATAATATGAATGGAGCAAGTGACATAGAATACCTTCATTCCATCTCCAGTCCCAACGAATTTGAATGGATACCATGCTGCATTATAGACTTCTTCCTGCCATTTGGAGACAAGCACAGCAGCTTGTTCCAACTGAATGACTTTATCACTGAATATCTTTTCGAATGATTTAACGAATGACTTATCATCAACTTGGCCAATCATCTTTACTCCTATCGTTGATCTACCACCGGATAAATCTCTCATTCCCTGCAGAAAAAAAAGAGAAGAGAATTACATGTGGAAATCCAATAAAAACATAAATATATATATATATATATATATATATATATCACTTGGGAACATGAAAAGATTTATTTTATTACGCTAATCAATTCTTTGTATGCTTCTTGAATCTCAATATTGCTTTGCTGTTCTTTGATGCAGAGTGCCGAGTTCATAGCCTCTATAATCCTTCCAACTCTTCATTCTTCTCATTGAGTATTTTCTTGAACTCTTCGTCCTTCACCTCCATTTCTTTTAACAGCTCCTCACTCATTTTCTCCATCTCTCCAAAACCGTTTTTGAATATTTTCATCTTATGAGCTTTCATTTAAGTCATTTTATAGTATGTTCTTGGTTGCTTCATCTTCCCTGCTTTAAAGTCTGACAGCTAAAACTGTGATTTTCAAAGCACACAAAGTTTTTAATTAATGGAACCTCTGCATGTAAAGCGATAAGAAGTCGTATCGTTCTTTTCCTGATTATTATTTTCGTTTTCAAAAAAAAATTAACGTTTTTTTTTTAAATATTATTGCACCGCCTAGTTAATTAATTTCCAAGAAACTGAAACAATTAAGAACTGTAGTCACTAAGTAAGCACGATTATTAGAAGGTTTTTAGGGTGAGGTTCTTAGCGGAATATACGAACCCGTCTCTTAAATTTTAACTAAAAAAAGCTAAAAACCGGTTTTTAAATAAGAGTCTTAAGAGCCGGTTCTTAACTTTTTTTTTTTTTTTTTTTAAGTTAAAAGTTAAGTCGGTAATCACCAAGAAAGGTTTAATCTAGTGTATTAATAGATGGCCCATTAATTCACATATTTCGTAAGCCCAATGCATCGTTTAGGTTTAGTGGGCCGGGTCAAGTTCTAGACCCAACTGAAGCTTTCCAGGATATGAAAACAACAAGCTCCCAAGCAAAGCTTGAATCGAAGTGATGCTCAGCGCAATGAGACGTACACGGACAATCTCGATTTCGTGAACCCTACAAAGATATTTTGTCCAACTGAATCATCAGCACGATGAAATTGGCGTCGAGCTTGTTGTTTCCGAATCAATGGCGTCTCTTAGCATCACCACCGCAGCTTTATCTACAAGCTTTCGTTTTCTCGACAGGTAAATAAATGCTTGATTTGTTTCATCCCCCCTGGGTTTCGTTCCGCTTACCTCTTCTCTATTCTCTCAATCTTGTTCAGCCTCCTCCACGACAAAGTCTCCTCCCACTTTCTGGTCTCCAACCTTGCGGCGTCAATGTCGGAATCTTCAGACAGCTGTTTCTCCAGTCGTCACTTCAAGCTACTTGCCCACTTCCTACATCACTCAGAAGCAGATTGAAACCCCTACCTCCCCGGTAAAGTACCCACCTTTGAATGCAAGTATGGAGCTTTGGGTTCCAATTTTTGTGGGGACTTAACCAACCAAGAGAGTTTTGGTTTTTGTGTAGGAAAAAGAAGGGCCACCAATGCAGGAAAGTTTGGGAGCTTTTCAAAAACTCCCCATGGTGATGCCATCTATTGATTTGTATTCTTCTGCTCTCAGGAAGTCCAAAAGAGTCCAACCTACTAAAGGTTGTAACTTGATTCCTTTGTTCACAGATTCATTCGTTCCAGACCCTTGAGCTGAGCTTGTATCCATTTTGGCAGGCATTGCTAATATTGCAAAGCGAGAAAGGAATAGAGGTGCTAAACAGCTTGATGCACTCATGAAAGTAACTTCATTTTGCATCATTCCCTGTCTGTGTTCGATTGAAAAGATTGTTTATCTTACTAAATCAGTTTTTGCTCTCTTGTTTAAGGAACTGGCTCTACCTCTAAAAGGTTACATGGAAAGTTTTCCAAGGAGGAGATTCTTGCATCCATATGAGCGGTCTCTTATTGAGTTGACACTTGGTGATGGAAACTACGAGGAGGTATCTCTATTATGCATTCCCTCCGAGTTGACTGATTCTAGCGTTGGCTTATAATTGAAAGTTATTCTAAGGTGTTAGGAAAAGTTGATGCTCTGAGGAAGAAGGTGCTCTCTGTTGGAAAGGAGCATGCTTCTCTCTGCGCTAAGGTCAGAGACTCCTCAGTTCTATCTGTCAGAAATAGCTAATTGTATTTTTCATGTTTAGTTTATCTCACATAGGTTGTGATTACCTCAACACTAAAGGCGTTACAAGCTTATTAACAATCCATTTGTTCCATCTTATTCTATCATATATCACTTTAGGAATGAGATCTTTTACTTTTTTTTTGAAGGCATTGTCTAAGCGAGAAGCAGAGGACCGGTTGAGCGAAGGTGTGGAGAAGCTTGAACTGGTTTTCCAGCAACAAGGAATAGCTGTTGATGATTTGTTAAGCATAGCAAAGGTTTGTTACTATGAACCTTCCAGTGGTTTGCTCTTTGACTTAATCGTTAGAGTTGTATGAAGAGAGTTAAGCATCTTGTAGGTATTGAGAGCGATGCCAGTTGTTGATTTGGAAATGCCAACTCTTTGCCTTGTTGGAGCACCAAACGTTGGCAAGTCATCTTTGGTGCGCATTCTTTCAACAGGGAAGCCTGAGGTTTGCCTTATTATCCCAATCTTCATATATATTTTGATAATAACTTGCACTGTGTCTATTCCTTATATGATTTTTTTTGGTTGTCAGATTTGCAATTATCCTTTCACCACCAGAGGAATTCTGATGGGTCACGTTATATTGAACTACCAACGATTTCAGGTAATGTTACTTGTTTTGCTTCGTCAAATCACATTCCTCATGATTTTTATTGTTAAGTATCTACGTATTGCAGGTGACAGACACCCCTGGGCTTCTCAGGAGATGTGATGGTAAAATCTAGTTCTCTTGTGGATGCATGGTTTTATGATATTTGATCAAGTTTTGATTGTTTTTATTGGAGTTGGTGCAGAGGATAGGAATAATCTAGAGAAGCTAACTCTTGCTGTACTCACTCATCTTCCAACCGCGGTTCTATATGTTCATGATTTAACTGGTGAATGTGGGACTTCTACTTCTGATCAGGTCATCATTTGTTTATGGCTTCAGTGTATTAATGTGCATATGGTTATATTATTTGAAATGATCTGAAGAAGACAAAACATGTGTGTGAGCCAAATAGTTGGGGTCTGATTATGTTATATATATTTGTTTTGAGGGCATTGCAGTTTAGAATTTATAAAGAAATAAAAGAAAGGTTTGAGGATTACCTGTGGATTGATGTTGTGTCCAAATGCGATCTGCTGGGAGGCGGCTCTCCGGTGATTTACGCCAAAGAAGATGCAAGTAATGATGAAGCAGAAATCATTAGGTACAGGGAAACAGGACCTGATGGATCAATTCATGTCTCAGTGAAAACAGAACAAGGTCTCAGTGAGGTATGTAATTAACCCTTCCAGAAATATTTGACTAAATAAAACGAAGTGTGTGTTTTGAGTGCTCTACATGGCTTGCAGCTAAAGAGCAGAGTGAAGGAAGTGCTGAGTAGTGAGATGGAGAAGATCAAAAGTGAAGTGAGAGTTGATCCAACTGTTCCTAGTTCTTAGAATAGAGAGAGATTTTGCCTTTTACCAAAACCCATTTTAAGCTTCTCACTATTTCTTCTTTGTTTTTATGTTTCTTTAATAGGATTGATACGTTAATGCATTATATATCAAAAGGTTAAATAATTGATAAACTGTTTATAGACATGTAAAACTCATTTTCACTTCAAATAACTGAAAACTTGTTTGTAATTTAGAACTGTTTGGCTATTTAAGTAAGTTGAGTGGCTTGATCTATAAATAGTGTATGTTCATGAGAGCATTATACACTATTAGCCAGATGGTCAAATAGCAAGAACAGGCTTAAGGTAAATGCTTTACTCTGTTTTTCCTCCCCCTGCCTCTCTCAAAGACTTGGTTCCCAAGCAACTTAGAGGTTTCATTTTTTGTTGTAGAGTTTTAAAGAGGGGATCTATCTTTCACGGTTCGCTCTTTGCACACCAAGATTCTCTCTTTCCCGTGTCACGTAAGTTTTTGATCCTTCTATGTTTCTTTCCGGCAATACAACTTGCTCATTCTCGACTCCATTATGCCGTAGTTCTCCCATTCCCGTGTCACACTAGCGTTTCGTCTTTCCTTCGTAAACTTTCCTTACGTCTCGATTATGTTGGTTTCCCCTGAAAGTTCTCAAGCCTTAGTTAGTTGATATGTGCTTAAACTCGTAAGCTAAGGCTTAAGATTGCTCTATGGACAAAAGTGTTTCTTGGATTTACGATCTTGCTTTTCTTGGGTGTGTGTATGGCCATTGATGTTACGATCACCAATGACTGATTCTCTCAGTTTCCGGCATAGAACTTCCTCAGGAACCTATAGTTTCGGATTCTCCATTAGCTTATGATCTTTCTGGGAGTCTTAGCTTTTACACCGTTGGCTTGCCTTTTTCAGGAGTAAAATAAAAAACCAAGAAGAAGATGGATGCTGTTCATGAATTGCAGAGGAAAATAATGCATTACAAACGAAAGACTAGTCGTCTTGAGGATGATCTTTTCCAGAGGGATCAAGAGATCATACGTGCAAAGTTCACAATATTGCAGGTATGTATATATATACACATTTTAAGATAAACTCATCATGTTTCACTTTTTTCCCTCTTAAAACTTGTAGGCTCTACCAGAACTAAATACTCCAGAGAAAGGCCCATTGGTTGACATAGTAAGAGTCCCAGGCTACCTAGACCCAAAGATGTTTGAAGCAGCGTGTCTCAATAACCCATCTGATGGTCGTGAGAAGGAAATAATGAGGAAGGATAGAGCATTACTTGAGGCTGAAACTCTGTGCAATGAGTGGAGAAGCAAAACCAGTAATGGAGTTTGGGAGCTTTACATTGAGGGTCCAGAACAAGGAGAAGACGACTGGGTACAAGTGGAGGCGCAGGATCTGCTGGACCTCAGAGAGAAATATGGTGATGAGCTTTACGAAGCTATTAAGATAGCATGGACTGAGTCACAAGAACGTACACGAACAGGAGTGCAACTGAAGCCTTGGGACTATGTAGCTGGAAGGGAGAAAACATTAACAGAGCTACTTGTTCCACTTCGAGAGAAGATTCAGTTCCTCATTGTGAAAACCAGTGAAGAAGGGAAATAAATATATGAAAACAAACTATGGGATAATACCAATAATATGAGTCTCTTGCGTCAGTTTCCAGTTGAGATTGGTTTAGGCTGATTAACCTTACTGCATGCGTGTTAATAGGAAGTCTTAGCAGCAATCTTTCATGTTTTGAACTTTTTTGCTTCTTGAGATTGTTCAAGTATAATTCTTCGCAATAGGTATTATTTTCGATAATTATTTAAAACTTCTCTAAGCAAACTTCACTATTTTAATTATCGAGTTTGCAAGCATTGTAAGACTTATGTTGTGGTCTCTTATTATAACTTCAATAAGTGAATTTTGTCAGCTGGTTTGCTCTTTGGTCTTGTTTGCATTGCATCAATGGACTTGTAAATAATATACAGGAAGCAGATGCTCAAGGAAGAAGATAAATGTGGTCATTAGTCTTTTAACTTTTTATGGTTTAACCGTTTAATTATGTTATATTGACAATTTAGCCGAAGTTTTTAGACTTTCGCGGTGACTTTTTGTGTGTGTGTATTTAACTACGGTTTGTAAAAATCCTAGCGGTTAATTATATTCATCTCCTATAAATATGAATTTTGGTAAATATTGTTTTAGCAAATAATGCAGAAAGATGATAAAAATGCGACTTGAAATGAGCAGGGATCCTAATTAAGAAAACAGAAACAACAAAAGTTTTGGAGAAACAAAAAGAAAATCGGATTCAGAATAGCAGGAAAACAAAGAAAAAAGGTAAAAGAATAAATAAAAAGAAAAATGAAGAGAAGTTTGATATAATAATAATAATTAAGATATATCACTTCTTCTCCTACCAATTACCCCTTTTGATAAACCACCACCACCACCACCCACATCCTCTGAAACCCTAGCCCACCACCAATCCAATCGCCGCCTACTCTTCCAACTACGAGGTTCGATTCCACCCGTACCACCTCCTTCGATTTATTTGTTAGAAATTGAAATGTTTGATTAATCGCAGATTTGATGAAACCGGATCGGGTCTACCTCTAGATCCGTTCTAGGTTTTTTTTCTCTAGATTCTCCCACCCACCATGTCTCTGTTTCTAAAAGACGACTCGATTCAAATCCGCGAAGTCTGGAGCGATAACCTCCAGGAGGAAATGGATCTGATCCGCCAAGTCGTCGACGACTTCCCTTACGTCGCCATGGACACCGAGTTCCCCGGAATCGTCGTCCGCCCCGTCGGAACCTTCAAATCAAACGCCGATTACCACTACGAGACCTTAAAGCTCAACGTCAACATCCTCAACATCATCCAGCTCGGCCTCACCTTCTCCAACGAGCAAGGCAACCTCCCCACCTGCGGCACCGACAGCAAATACTGCATCTGGCAGTTCAACTTCCGCGAGTTCGATCTCGACTCCGACATCTTCGCCGTCGACTCCATCGACCTCCTCAAGCAATCAGGGATCGACTTCGCCAAGAACACTCGACAAGGGATCGAGTCGAGTCGATTCGCCGAGCTGCTGATGTCCTCCGGGATCGTGCTCAACGGTAACGTGCACTGGGTCACGTTCCACAGCGGGTACGATTTCGGGTACTTGCTGAAGCTCCTCACGTGCAAGAACCTGCCTGATTCGCAGACCAGCTTCTTCGAGCTGATCAATGTTTATTTCCCGACGGTGTATGATATTAAGCACCTGATGAAGTTCTGCAACAGCCTCCACGGGGGGCTGAACAAGCTGGCTGAGTTGCTGGAGGTGGAGAGAGTTGGGATCTGTCACCAGGCGGGGTCGGATAGTTTGCTCACCTCTTGTACTTTCAGAAAGCTTAAGGAGAATTTCTTCGTTGGTCCCTTGCAGAAATATGCTGGTGTTTTGTATGGATTAGGTGTTGAAAATGGTCAGGTTGCTCTCTAATATCAAATTCAAATAAAAAGTGAAAGTCCTTAAAAGTTCTCTCTTTTCATCCTTTTTTTTTTTTTTTTTTTTTTTTTTTCTTATAATCAGTTTTTTTTTTTTGGTTTAAGTTATACTTGTTTTGTTCCTTTTTCTTTTTCTTGGGAAAAATTAAAAGAAAGAATCTTTCCACTGCATGCATGATCACAGATTCGTACAACTTTTGAAAATTAGGATCATAAGTGAAGAGGGATTGTATAGACTTGAAATCTGTGTCTGAAACAAAATGATTCGAACCCAGTTTTTTTCTTTTCTTACAAGACCGTGAAGAAACTGAACTGGAAACGTTTTGGTTGTCTGAATAAACGATTGCTTTTGTCGGCATTACCCATTAGTCGATATTACTCAGGCCCATTATTGTAATTAGTGACTACGATTTGGGCTTTATAAGGCAAAAATGTTCCTTTACGACCTCTTACAAATTATACCACTGTGCCTTTGGGCTATAAGAAAAGTCCACGCTTAGTTGTTTCTTACGAGTCCTATAAGTTTGTGTTCGAAGCGATGAGGTTGGTCCTGTTATTCCTCCTGTCGCTGAGGCAGCTGCTATCCCAGAGGACATGGATCTGAGCTGACTCTTAGGAAGTCACGTGCTCACGGTGGTGTGACCATAGAGGTCGGTCTTGATGAAGCTAAAACTGATTGAGAAGCGCGTGGCTCTCAGCTGTGTCTTGGTTGAAGACTATAACCAACGTGATTATGTCAAAGCTTGTTAAAGCTCTATGTGCTGATCATAACATCAATTTGCTTACTGTTCCAAATGCGAATAAAACCTTTAGTGAATAAGGCTGGTGTAAGTCTTGCGGATGGCTTGTTAAGTTCGTCTTATGATACTAACTAATTCCAAAAACCTATCAAAACTAGTAATCAACTTTATCTTATCAAATACTACCGAAGAGAAAAAGAAGGCGGGAACATGTCTGTTAGTAAAATGTCATAGAAAGAAAAGCGAAAGTTACTTTTTGGTAAATCAACTATTAAAGCCCTCCTTCATTTTTTTTTAAAAATAGATTATTTCTCGTTTTCAGCAATTATAGTAACAAATTCTGAGATTCAACACAATCTAAATGTTCATTGATTTTTTTTTTTTATAAAGAAAATGAATCTCTTTGCCTTTATAGTTTTGTAATTAGAGTTAGTGGTGTGGGTATATAAGTTGTTTAGCACACACCGCTTAACCTCACAAGTCACAACCTTTACCCCCTCTCTCTCTCTCCTTTCATTGTCTCGACGACCCTTGTATGAGAGGATCCTAAGCGTTTGGTCGACAACAGTGTTTTCGGGTTAAGACACAGTTTGATGTTCTGTTTTATTTTCTAGGGTTTTGAATTTCTGGGGGAAAGAAGAAGAAGAACAAATATGGCTTCTATTGTTGGATTGAACCATCTTGCTGAAGCACTCATCGATGCTGGAAACAGACTTCTCACCCCTCCCTCAGCGGACGAGCTTCTTACCCTTCTCGATGTACGTCTTCCTCTTTGATTCTTCCAATCAAAATCGTGTCTTTTGTTAGGTCAGATTCTTCGAAATCTCGATTAATGTATTTAGTGGATAGTTTGGTGAAAGCTTGCTCCTTTCTAGGATACCGAACTTGAAAATCGATGAATTGGATCTCTAATTTTCAATTCATTCATGTGCGTGTGTAGGAAACTGAGTCACTGCTTAGAAAAGTGGAGCAAGATCAACCCTTGTCAATGCAAAACGCCCTGATTCCCACCAAGAAGGCTTTGGTATCAAGTGACCTCTTGACCCACCCTGATTCTGATGTTAGGGTTTCTGTTGTCTCCTGCTTAACCGAAATCGTGAGGATTACTGCCCCAGAAGCTCCTTACACTGATGATCAGATGAAGGTAAACAAATCAAATTCAAGTAACACTCTCTGTAATGGTCTTTTGAAGTCTTGCTTCTTTTGTATCACAGGACATCTTCAGGTTGACGATTGAAGCTTTTGAGAAGCTAGCTGATGCATCCTCTCGCAGCTATCAGAAAGCCGAGTCTGTTCTTGATAATGTATCAAAGGTCAAATCTTGCTTGGTCATGCTGGACCTAGAGTGTGATGACCTCATTCTACAAATGTTTCGCATGTTCCTGAGACTCATAAGGTAGATCAGATTATACAAAACTTAATTATCTAGAAACCCTTTAGATCATATACTGAATTGGGGTTCTTTTTTTCATCTGTTAGATCTGATCATCCACGGGTGGTGTTTTCGTCAATGGAGATGATAATGATTACAGTATTAGATGAAACCGAAGAAGTGTCCAAGGAGTTTCTCGATATTCTATTAGCTAGTGTCAAAAAGGATAATCAGGTGAGGTTTCTTCTTACTTGTAAGTTAATTCTCTTAGCCGTCTACAGACTTAGGATTTGATTTGTCTTCATGTTTTAGAATGTTTCACCGATGGCTTGGAGTCTTGTGGAGAAGGTTCTTAGTAGATGCGCCCGTAAACTTAAACCATGCATCATGGAAGCTTTGAAGTCTTCAGGGACCACCTTGGATTCGTATTCTCCAGTAGTTACGACCATATGCCAGACTGTTTTTGAAACTCCCAAGGTTCATAATGTTGTTGACACCAAAGACAATGAGGTATTCTTTCTCTATATTTGGAGTTCGTTCATTGTAGAGTTTCAGCATCTTTATTTAACCAACTCGTTTGATGTAGGACAAACTGGTTTTGGGGCATTCTCGCAAGGAGACTCGTTCAAAAAGTAGTTCCAAGGGACCTGCGAGAGATGGAACTCGACGAATCAATGAGAATGAGAAATCAAACGGAAAGCAAGTGTGGTCTGAGAGTAGAGATGCGGAAACAGATGTAGGAGTTACAGGGAAGAGAGGAAGGAAACCAAATTCGTTGATGAACCCTGAGGAAGGCTATGACATTCCTTGGCTTTCAGGGAAAAGAGATTCTCTAAAGAAAACACCTCCGGCTAAAGAATCTTCCCCAGCCACTACTAGTAGGGCTCTGACGGGTTCAGTTAAACGAAGCAGGGTTAAGATGGAGGATACTGATCATGATTTGGGTTCTCCTTCTTCACCCAAATTGAAGAAGTTGGCATCATGCTTCCGGGACGAAGAAGAGAATTTTGAGAAAGAATCAAACCGTGAAATACCAGAAGATGACACAAAGATAGGAGAATCAAGGAAGAAGACAAAGTCCCAGCACGGCGGGAAAAAGAAGGCAGTTGTGAGCTCCAGCGGAAAAAGATCATCAGCTCGCACAGCTGCTAAGAAAAACAACTTGGAAGGTGCTTCTTCGGATACTCCTGTTCCACAATCATCAAAGGACAAGGTAGATTATCATATATTTCTCTTCTTTAATTAATGATACATAAAACTTTATGTGTTGAATCTCTCATGTTTCGACCGACTTTTGAAGAAGAAGAAGGTTTCTCAAGTTGGACCTAGACCATTGGCAGAAGAATCTGAAGAAACTTCAAAGAGCCTTCAAGTGAGGAGCCGGACAGCAAAAAAAGAAGTGGTATAATAAGCTTTGTTGCCTTAGCCTTTATAGTATTGTCACATATCTGTTACCAACTGATATTTATATATCTCTTCTCTTTTACAGGGTTCTGACACGAATGGCCCTGGCGCGGATTTGGTCGGGAAGAGAGTGAATATCTGGTGGCCACTGGACAAGACGTAAGTGCATATGAAAGTTGAAAGGTTCTTGTTTCCAATCGTTGATTTGTGTTTCACTGTGCAGTTTTTATGAAGGCGTCATACAGTCTTATTCTGGTCGTACGAAGGTGCATAAGGTGAGTGAGATACAATCTTTGATTATCTGCTACTCAAATTCTGTTGCTCCTCTGTTAGAATTATGGATTATTTATTTGTTCTAGAGCCGTAAACTGGGTTAGCCCACGTCCATTAGCCTATATTCATTTGTCCATTTATTGTTTGCGGTCAGAAAGTGACTAGGTCCATTAAGAACAATGTCCATTAAGGACCAGACCCACTAACACCCGTGTTTACATGAGCTGCCATGGAGTCCATAATAGACCATATAAGAAAAGTTTAAATTTTGCGGTTTTGGCGGAAAAAATCAATTTTGCGGTTGTGACGGAGAAAATCGATTTTTCGGTTTTAGCAAAAAAAAAACAAAACAGATTTTCCGATTTTGGCGAGAAACCCCGATTTTGAGGTTTTAACGGGAAAACTTGATTTTTGCGGTTTTAGTGGGAAAACTTGATTTTGCGGTTTTGGCGGGAAAACTCGATTTTTTTTTGTTTTAGCGGGAAAACTCGATTTTGCGGTTTTGGCGGAAAAACTCGATTTTACGGTTTTGGCGGGAAAACTCGATTTTGTGGTTTTGGCGGAAAAACTCTATTTCCGGTTTTGGCAGAAAAAATCAACTTTTGGTTTTGGCGGAAAAAACAATTTTTGGTTTTGGCGGGAAAACTCGATTTTACGATTTTGGCAAGAAACCTCGATTTTGCGGTTTTGGCGCAAATTTTGATTTTGCGGTTTTAGCTGGAATGCTTGATTTTATGGTTTTGACAAAAAAATTTAATATTAAGATTTTTGCGGAAAAAATCGATTTTACGATTTTAGCGGGAAAACTCAGATTTTAGAAACCTTAGCTTTTTGTGACCATTAGACCGCTCATGTCCACATAGTACAAATCCATTAACGCCCATTACCCATTGGTCATGTGATTCTTGTCCATTTATAATTCGCATGGACAAATGAGTGTCACCAAATTAGACCCATTTATATTTGTACATGGGCAACCAATGGCCAGCCCGCCTATTTGACAGCTATAATTTGTTCCCCCCACACATTTGGTTTGCAGGTAGTATATACTGATGGAGAATCAGAAGAACTTCATCTCCATAAAGAACGCTGGGAGCTACTTGAGGACCTCTCTTCTGCCAGTGAGGTATACTGTGTTTCTTTCTTTCTTTCTTTGTTTCTTCTGAATGCGTAATCGCAAATGCTTAATGATTTCCCGCTAAATCGATTAGGAGGAGGATATGGAGATTGATCTGCCAGAGTCCATTCCTTTATTTGACATGTGAGTAAACACGGATCATGTGTCAGCTTTGTGATCTGTGTGTAAAGTACAAGTCCTCTTATGTTATGACTGTTGCAGAATGCAGAGGCAGAAAGTCAAGAAAAGCAAAAACGTGGAATCATCATCAAAGAAGGATTCTGGCAAAAAGGCAGAGAATCTCAAATCGTTGAAAGAGTTGAGTGCTGCTGAAACTGGCAGAAGAGAAGCAGAGCAGGAAGTGAGCCGAGATGTGGAGGAGGAAAGCGAAGATGAGTATTATAATAGTGAGATGCAAGAAGGTGAAGAGAACCTGAAAGTGACTGAGACGGAAACTAAGGAAGAAGAGGAACAGTTTGAAAATCCAGAGGTTGAGAGTGAGAGAGATGGCTCAGAGTCGGAAGAGGAGCCAAAGTGGAGAGAAACAGATGATATGGAGGACGAAGCAGAAGAGAGAGAAGAGGAAGAGGCTGAGGCTGAGGCTGAGGCTGAGGCTGATGATAAAGTGCCAAAATACTCAAGCCTCTCTGAGATTGAGAAAGACTCTGATGAAGAGAGAGGGTCTTGAATTGGACTTTATGCGTCGTGAACAAAAACCATTTGCTTTACTCTCTATTTCCTTTATTTATCTTTGTTACTAGATTTTTACTGAACCTGTTAGAGAGATATGACGTCACCTGGTCTGTGTTGTGTCTCTGAGAGCTTGTGACATTTGTATTTTAGGAAAGCATAATCGTTGTTTACTAGATAAAGAGCCACGTTTATCACTCGGTTATAAGGTTATTTTTCCACGTGAGAGATTCAATTCCGAAATGATTGAGAAACCGCTTGGAAATTTTCTGTGTGTTCAATTACATTCAACCATCTTGGGACAGGACACGGTTTGAATAAGACACTCATCTTGTCCAAATATTAACTTTGTCAAAGATGGCTTGCAAAGTCTTTTGTCAGTCTTCTTTTCTTTAAAATAGTTGCTATCAAAAATGCAATAACAATCTAATGGTCAAGAATGATGTTACTTTTATTTATAACAAAAGATATAGTAAATGTTTTTCACGTAGTACATGTACATCAAATTAATTGGTTAATTAGTTGAATAATACGGACTTATGCTCAGGGGAACTTTCGTATTAGTAAACAGGTTGGGTCCCCCTGGCTTTAAGTTACACTAATTCATGTACAATATTGTCAATGTCAATATTCTCAACCTCTCACCACCACTTGTTTTTTTAATTAGGGTATATAAGATTATAAGTTTAAGCCAAGATAATGGATAATGATACACCAAGAAGAAACAAACTAAAAAAGACAAGGCATAACTCCTAGATTTGTATATAGATTTTAAAGAACGTACGTACACTTTACTGCCTTATTATTATCAATGTCTTCTAGAACTCCATATACATGGATTATAAACTTAACGGATGTTGGCAAAAAAAAGCTTAATAGTTGGAGTAATTGGCAATTTTCTTCTGTTGTTTTAAAATATATTTTGACAATTTTATTTTGTTGTTTTCAAATATATTTGGCAATTTCCTAAAATTTAAAAGCCAACCAAATAAGGCTTTCCACTTGGCAAGTAAAAGTCAGATTCACAACACATTTGGTTGGCGATTTTGTTTGACCTTTTATGGGAATGCATTTACACTTATCACCTACAACTTCGAAACTCACTTATTCTCTAGTGTCCTTAAAATAAATCAAATCAAATATAATTCCCGATAGTTCCTTCTTCATTCACCAACTCTTTACCTTGGTTAGGTGAAATAAAGCCAAGTAGTAACTTATGAAACGGTGATTGATGTCTCTATAAATACAAACCAGAACGCTTCCTCCAAACGACACAGCATAACTTATTACATCATCTCTCTCTCTCTCTTAGGCCCCTTATTCTTATCCACCATAAAAAAAATGCCTGTCGACGGGAAACTTGTTTGCGTCACTGGAGCCGGTGGCTACATTGCTTCTTGGATCGTTAAGTTACTCTTGGAGAGAGGCTACACCGTTAGAGGAACCGTGCGGAACCCAGCTGATCCCAAGAACAACCACCTCAGAGAGCTTGATGGAGCCAAAGAAAGACTCACTCTTCACAGTGCTGATCTTCTCGACTACGAAGCTCTTTGTGCCGCAATAGATGGCTGCGATGGCGTTTTCCACACCGCTTCTCCGATGACCGATGACCCCGTTAGTAACTATATTTAATTTTCCTAAATCCATAATATTACTCTGTTTTATTAGGTTTAATCTTATTTATTAATGTAAATATATAGGAGACAATGTTGGAACCGGCGGTGAACGGAGCCAAGTTCGTGATCGACGCAGCGGCTAAAGCCAAGGTGAAGCGTGTAGTGTTCACGTCATCTATCGGTGCTGTTTACATGAACCCTAACCGTCACCCTCAAACCATAGTCAACGAAGATTGTTGGAGTGATCTTGATTTCTGCAAAAACACAAAGGTATAATATATATCTTTGTCTATAGTATATATTTTGCATGGAGTTTTTTATTCAAACCCACCGACCGAAATACATGTAACCATGTGGCTGTAATAAGGTCACGTGTCAAGCATTAAAACCTAATTTCTCAAATTCTGACCTATTTTATCGGTGCCTTGTAGAATTGGTATTGCTATGGGAAGATGGTGGCGGAACAATCAGCATGGGAGACGGCGAAGGCTAAAGGTGTGGACTTGGTGGTGCTAAACCCGGTTCTAGTTCTTGGACCACCGCTCCAGTCAGCGGTCAACGCTAGTCTAGTCCATATCCTCAAGTACCTCACCGGCTCAGCAAAGACCTATGCTAACCTTACTCAGGTCTACGTGGACGTACGTGATGTCGCACTAGGCCATGTTATGGTCTACGAATCACCCTCTGCCTTAGGCCGTTACATCCTCGCCGAGACTGCGCTTCACCGCGGTGAGGTTGTTGGGATTCTTGCTAAATTCTTCCCAGAGTATC
Source organism: Brassica oleracea var. oleracea (assembly GCF_000695525.1). Taxonomy (NCBI): domain Eukaryota; kingdom Viridiplantae; phylum Streptophyta; class Magnoliopsida; order Brassicales; family Brassicaceae; genus Brassica; species Brassica oleracea. Next base: position 39,540,230 of record NC_027753.1, on the reverse strand, counting down.
CACTTCCCACCAAGTAAGTCCACGTTTGACCTTTTTAACACTTTGGTCAAAATTATATCAAAGTCAACACGATCTTGTGGGTCTAGTAAAATACAACCTTGGATTTTACAAACTATTTGAGTTTGATTTTTGATACTTGAAATTATCTAATAAAGATTATCCTCTTTTTTCAACAAATCAATAAATATAAATAGTTAGGATAAAAGGGACATGAGTGGTAGTTGGTATTGAAATGTGTTACTATTTGTCCCATATATCAAATTTGGTATGTACTAACTCTCACATCACAAGGTCCACATCATGTTTCACCTACTGCTGACGTTGAGATCTTGCAAAATCCTATGTGTACACGTGTTTATGTTTGTTTTTCTTTGGATTTATACCAAAAAATGGTGTAGTCTTGTTACTGGTCCAACTCCATTTGACAAAAGAACTAGAGTGCTAACAGTATATGTTCTTTCTTCACCTACTCCATAGTTTGGTCACTAGATTCATGACTTGTGTCTCCTTTGGCTAGTTCAGTAGTTGATACGTTACATAGACAAGAGGCCATTTCCAGGTTATGTTATTAACATATAGTGTGCTTATTAATTATAATCTTTGTAGGTGTTCGGACGATAAGAATCCAAGGGCAAAGCCATAGAAGTTCAGTACTCAGAAGATAAAAGACTTAGGGTTGGAGTTTACACCCATCAAGCAATCTCTCTACGATTCTGTCAAGAGCTTGCAAGAGAAAGGTCATCTTCCTCTTCCTCAATATTCCAACCAAGACAACGTCACAATCGAATCCTAGAACACGATACGACCATCATCTCTGATCATACCCACATAAAATACGTTTGATTTTACTAAGTTCTATTTGTTTAATCTTGAAGCATATATACAATTATAAATAGCTGAATGCCCTCTTCTTTTCGTAATTTAGAATGTCACTCGTATGTATAATGTATGATATGATAGTGGAAACAATGATTTTATTATCCGATGTCATTGTAACGTTCTTCCTTACATAAAACCTACTAGAAAAAAAAACAATTCTGATAAAGTCTAAGAACCACTATCAAAAGGTCTTTATTTGAGTCCTAGTACTGATATGATTGAATAAGATTCAATCAGCATTGGATGTAGACGCTTTACCAAACTGCATGTCGACAATGTCTTGTCTAGGAAGTGTCTCCACAGTTTGTGAATTAGTCGAAGCAAGAAGAGGACCAGCTTCTCCGTTTTTTCGAAAGACAAGATAAGCTATGGAGGCTAAGTAGATGGCAATGCCTGAGAACCCAAGAATTCCACAAAAGACGACAAGGACATGCTTCATGTGACTATGTATAAGCAATTTAGTGAAACTGCTTACTATATAGTATATATTTATCCCCATGATTAAACCACCAATGACCCATGTCAAAGCTGAAATCTGTTAGAGATAAAAAGGAAACATATGAAGTTAAAATATATATATTTTTCTTTGGTTCATTGAAAATGCGTTTGATATATGCATACCGCCATATGGTTTACGTGTGAACCCATCTTGATTTTGCAGCTAGTGAACTTGAGAAGAGGAACTAACACAAAGGGCAGCTCAAAGGATAAGATCATCTGTTCACAGTTTATTCAACCGATGATTTTGTTTATGCTAAGGTCATATAAATATATACATGTGACTAGCTAGAGATGGGAAAGATTGTGTTACCGAGGCAATGATGATTAACTTTCCAGCTCCAGCTGAACCACCAATGAGAGCAACGATTAGACTCGGGATAATAGCTAAGCATCTTGTTAGGAAGTTCCTGAGCCATGGAACAAGTCTTAGATCAAGAAACCCTTGCATGATGTATTGTCCAGCATATGTTCCGGTTATAGTTGAGCTCTGTCCGGAAGCAAGAAGTGCGATGGCAAATAGCTTTGAACTCCATTTACCCACAACGTTCTGTTTGAAAACAAACAAGCTTTAATGTTCTGAAACATTATAGAAAGAAACAAAAGCCGTAGTAAGCAAGTTACCCGTAGAAGAAACGAAGCCTTGTTTAAGTCCAAATCCTCACATTTAGCTCGGTCTTCGGGGGTTAAATCCGAGGCATTACAAACAGCACCACTTACTGATATCACAGAGACGTTTATAAGAAAGGCCACCATTAGAGCCAGTCCGCTTTCTATCAAGTAAAACCTACAAGCCTCTTTGATGCCAGTAGATGAACGTGGGATTTTCCTCGAGAGAACCAACGCAGAGTGCAAGAAGAGATTGTGCCTGTGGAAAAAGAAATGATCGCATAAGATTTTTATTAAGGAAAAAAAATCTCTTATGAATATTGGTGAAGAAACTGTGAGCTTACGGCATAACCATAGCTCCAAGCAAAGAGATTGCAAGACCAGTTGCACCATTTCCTTTGAGTTGTGGAACAAAGAGACCATGTAGGACTTCTCCTGCGTCTGGCTTTGAGTAGTGTAGCTCAATGACGAAGCATATAGCTATTGTGAACACAAGAAATGCAACCAAGAACTCCAGCTTTCTTACCTGTGAATGACAAAACATCATAAGACTTTTGACTATACATAGCACCGTGACATGGAAATGATCAAAGAAATGAATACTCCGTATTGTTGAAGTGCGAGAAGCATCAGTGTACTTAAGCCTGTAAGAAGAACACCAATCCATATCGGTATGCTAAAGAGCATGTTCAGAGCAAAAGCTGTTCCGATTACTATATAAGAAAGTTAACCAAGTATGGCAATAATTAGCACCAACAGAGAAATTAGAGAAGCACAGTAAAGAATATAGAAAGTTGGTACCTTCTGGAATGTCACAAGCAACTATTGCAATTTCAGCAACAACCCATAACAAAAAGTTTGGGACTTTCGAGTATTCAGCTCTACAATGCTCAGCTAAATGCTTTCCTGTGATCATATAACCAAAATAAACTCAGCAAAGTTGATGTATAAACACTTATAACCAAAGTGTAACATTTTATTGTTGTTTAACCTGTGACAACACCAAGATTTGCAGCTAGAGATTGAATCACCAAACCCGCACAAGCAGCCACCAATATGATCCAAAGTAACTGTTTATTACAAAGAAATCAATATTTATTTTTATTGAAAAAATAAGGTGAATAGGGGAAGAGTTTATGCACCTCATACTTGTATTGTGCTCCTGCTTGTAGATCAGTCTCAACTGCAAAACACATGAAGAATAATAAAAAAAATCATTAATCATCTAATTGTTAATGAAAATGATATAGGAAAGTGAATCTGGTTTATGATCTTACAGTTTCCAGGATCAATATATGCAATTGAAACAAGAAAACCAGGTCCTAAGTAGGCAAATAAATTCTTCCAGCTCTTATTCTGCATATATATGTAAAGACATTAAACAAAATTATTGATCAAACAAACGTATTCTGTAATTTGCTTATATCTAAGAAGTACAAAATCAAGATTATCTGCATGTTTTCAAGTCTGTTCTATTGACTATGACAGCGATTTCTTCATTTTATGGACATTTATTGGATTTTGACTAGTTCAGTTAATTAGTAATAAATTAAGCGAATACATGTGAGTTTTGTTAGGATTAAAAACAAAATAAAACCATATGTTTACGGGGGTTTGAGCCAAATCTATAAACTTGGTGATTATAGATCAAACAAACTTCATCTGTCATTTGCTTATATATTTTTTTCTAATTATAACACTGAAAGTAACATTGTTCTCCGAAAATTCAGAGACATAGAACCCAATAAACAGCTACTACAAAAGGCAAATGAAATAACGTGAGGCAGAAATAAACGATGCCAGAAGGCACCCATGAGATAGCATGTTGTTTATGTGAGGCAAGGCAACATTAGAGTATGAGATTATATCTGCATGTTGACTATGACAGCGATTTCTTCATTTTATGGAATTAGTAATATTACAAATCAAGCGAATGAGTTTTCTTAAGATTAAAAATAAAACAAAAACATATGTTTAAGGGGTTTTGAGCCAAATCTATAGACTTGGTGATTGTCGACATCATGATATTCTAGGGTTTTTCAGAAAAAAATATATGACATTCTAGGGATTTTGAGCCAAATCTTGAGATTAGATAAATGAAAATTAAACAACAAACCTCAGGGACAATAATCTGATCAGAATCAGCATCGCCGGTGGTAGAAATCAATTGAGGTCCAGAAACATCCGCCATAGCCATCTCTCTTACTAAGAAATTTCTCTGTGAATGATTTTGAGTATTGATAAAAGAAAGTGAGCAAGTACGTATATATAGGTAAACCTGAGGCGAGCTTTAAGGAGATTTTACGGTGGATTTTGTTTTTTAATCACAAACAAAATCGTGGATTCATTAAGAAAGATTTACGTAATATGGTAGTTTTACACTTACAAGAACACTATAACACACGCCAAACACACTTTTCTCCTTTCCCAACACACTTTTCCCTAACTAAAACCTACGTAACTCAACGCCCCCTTCTTTTACGGTTGAACTCTAACTAAACCTTAACTAAATAACAATTTTTAATATTACGAATCTTTTTTTTTTCGACAAAATATAACTTTATTTATTAACTTGACAGTACATAGTCTCTGTACAAACTACAAGATAGCCAATACGGAGGATTTAAACACGATGAATAAAAATATGATGTAGGAGGTCCCTTCTGTGCCAATCGGTGTATAAACAAACTTCCGTTTCTTGAAAGTCAAAGCCGCCATAAGAATATCACGACTAACATTACGAAGACGATACTCTGTTGATTCTCCTTGAAGATGTTTAACTAGACACAAACTGTCACTTTCGAAAAAAACAGACTGGAAGCCCATAAATCGAACACCATATATTGCCATTAATAAGGCCTTGCCTTCCGCTTCCAACATAGTGCATGCTTCTCCTAACCAAGCCGAACCTCAATATCGTGCTACTCCATTAGCGTCACATAGTACAATCCATCCACATTTCACTCTTTTCGTATTTGGATCGAAAGAAGCATCCACATTACATTTAACAAAGCCGTCGGGAGGTCTTCACCGTTTGGCTTAAAGACTTTGCCTGATTCACCATTGCCAATGTTGTAAGATAAACCTTTTTGATTGCGTGTTTGTCTTGTGAAAGGTTGGTATCCATTGATAGTTCTATTAGTCACATGATGCTAATGCATCCATTTGATTTTGTTGTTTTGACACTTTTTTGTTAATGTGACTTAAGAGTTTTACATTGTGACTATGAAAGTTCCAAACATAAGTTTCCAAGTTGGAGAAATTGGTGAAGCAACTGACTTCTAATCTGATGAGAAGATTGCTACAATTTGGATAATTAATGAATTGTCTATACATTATTTGCTCTGTTACTTTTTCAGTGGATTGGTGACATCTTATGCTCGTCACTGAGAGAAGCACAATACCCCTGTTCGTTTAACGAACGCAGCGTTCCACATTAGCGTCTGAGATTTGTTCATAAGTTTCTTCATCGTTGATTAAATGAAATGAAAAACAGAGACGCGGCTTTAGAAAAAAATGAAACTTTCCGGTGTTGCCGCTGCTGACGTCAAAAAAGTAGCGACCATTGATCCTCATTTCTCTCTCCTCTCTACGACTGAAAACAGAGACGCGGCGTCACCTGTTCTTCTCCCTTTCCCTTTGGATACTCTTGTTTCCTTCTAAATTTTGATATGTAGTCGCTGCCGCAGCGTTCGTTAAACAAACAGAGGTAATATGATTCTTGGAATCATCTTTAAAAATGTTCATATAAAAAACAAGAATCAAAAAATGCAATTGAATGGCTTTATCTTGTTCTGTAACCAACAATCATGTCTCTTTTCTATTGTTATTGGCACCATCAATAAATAAATAAAATTTATTTGGACATCAAGTTTATACAAAAAATATGTTTTAATTTTGTTTTTGTATTTGAAAATTGATGTTTTAGACTTTAGTTAATACATTTTACTTTAAAACTAAAATATAAATGTAATTCTAAAATAGTGGTATAATTTTATTGGGAAGAAAACAAAATTTAAAAGCAAAACTAAAAGTCAATACTCAATAGATAAAAATGTGTATTTATTTTTTATTAATATGTATGTAAATTCTAAAATATTAATATTTAAAATACATAGGGAGTATTTGTTACAGAACTGAAAGAAGAATTTTATTTGAATAATGTAACATGAAATTACGGTAGGATGTAACGTCCAACACTTCTTTGCTAGTATATAGGAGTATGATTTAGATGTATTGTTTTAAGATCTCTGAAGCTACATTTTGTTGATTATGAGAGCAGCTCCATCGGTTGTAAGGTTTCTAGAAGAAAAACAAAAATTAATATTATAATGTATTTTTTTTTTAAAGCAGTTGAAAGGTTTTGAGAGTTACATCTGTTATTTTACGGTGGAACCGAATTCTTAAAATATCGAAACAAGAACCTTTCATGCTTTTCTCTCATATATTTTTTTTTTTGGTTTTACTTTTAATGGTCAGAACTCCTTTCAATATACACCGTTGGAGCTCTTAGGCATCTGAACTTTCCTACTTCTACTAAAATAATAATTAATTATTATTTGCCTAGCTAAGAGCAATACTATAGTTTTTGTTTAGTAACAAAGATCATTTTAACGTTAAATAATTATTGTATTAAAAATTATAAGATATATTTTAAAAGATTTCAGCATTTTCCCTATTAATCTTACATAATATTGTTTTTGAGGACTCGAAACCCAGTATTCATAGTGTATAAGTATTAGTGAATATTTAGTTAAACTATTGAACTTATAGGGCTCCCACAATTATTAAGATAGTACAGTAAGTACTTTAATACATTTTACTTTAAAACTAAAATATAAATGTAATTCTAAAATAGTGGTATAATTTTATTGGGAAGAAAACAAATTTAAAAGCAAAACTAAGTCAATACGCAATAGATAAAAATGTGTATTTATTTTTTTATTAATATGTATGCAAATTCTAATTTAATAAAACTTCATAATACTCCTTAAATCGAGGAATAACAACTATAAAATCGCTATTTTCTTGAAAAACGGAGATAACAAAGGCTGAAAACCTCTTTCAACATCATCATATGTTAGTGCAGGATGCAACTATGCATTAAAACAATATTTTCATATTTTTTGAAATTTTCTCAAAATCTATGTGTTAACCCCTACAAAAGTATTGAATTTTGGTAAATTCTTTATATACTGAAGCCTAAGATCTTTAGTGTTGTTTTAAAATTTCTGACCACATTCCAAGATTGTATTAATGTATGCTAAACTCTCTTTCATGGTATATGGGAACCATTATAATTTTTTATCAATTAATTTAGTAAA
>NC_027753.1:39528462-39529594 GCF_000695525.1 Brassica oleracea var. oleracea | reverse complement strand
AACCACTATAAAATCGCTATTTTCTTGAAAAACGGAGACAACAAAGGCTTATAACCTCTTTCAACCTCATCATATGTTAGTGCAGGATGCAACTATGCAATAAAACAGTATTCTCATATTTTTTTGAAATTTTTTCAAAATCTATGTGTTAATCCGTACAAAAGTATTGAATTTTGGTAAATTCTTTATATACTGAAGCCTAAGATCTTTAGTGTTGTTTTAAAATTTCTGACCACATTCTACGTTCGTATTAATGTATGCTAAACTCTCTTTCATGGTATATGGGAACCATTATAATTTTTTATCAATTAATTTAGTAAAACTTCATAATACTCCATAAATCGAGTAATAACCACTATAAAAACGCTATTTTCTTGAAAAACGGAGACAACAAAGGCTGCAAACCTCTTCAACATCATCATATGTTAGTGCATGATGCAACTAGGCAATAAAACAGTATTGTCATATTTTTTGAAATTTTCTCAAAATCTATGTGTTAACCCCTACAAAAGAATTGAATTTTGGTAAATTTTTTATATACTGAAGCCTAAGATCTTTAGTGTTGTTTTAAAATTTCTGACCACATTCTACGTTCGTATTAATGTATGCTAAACCCTCTTTCATGGTATATGGGAACGATTATAATTTTTTATCAATTAATTTAGTAAAACTTCATAATACTCCTTAAATCGAGGAATAACCACTATAAAAACGCTATTTTCTTGAAAAACGGAGACAACAAAGGCTGAAAACCTCTTTCAACATCATCATATGTTAGTGCAGTATGCAACTATGCATTAAAACAATATTGCTTTATTTTTTGAAATTTTCTCAGAGTCTATGTGTTAACCCCTACAAAAGAATTGAATTTTGGTAAATTTTTTATATACTGAAGCCTAAGATCTTTAGTGTTGTTTAAAAATTTCTGACCACATTCTACTTTTGTATTAATGTATGCTAAACTCTCTTTCATGGTATATGGGAACCATTATAATTTTTTATAAATTAATTTAGTAAAACTTCAAAATACTCCATAAATCGAGGAATAACCACTATAAAATCTCTTTTTTCTTGAAAAACGTAGACAACAAAGGCTGAAAACCTCTTTCAACATCATCATATGTTAGTGCAG
>NC_027753.1:39526010-39527365 GCF_000695525.1 Brassica oleracea var. oleracea | reverse complement strand
TAAACTCTCTTTCATGGTATATAAGAATCATTATAATTTTTTATCAATTAATTTAGTAAAACTTCATAATACTCCTAAATCGGTGGAATAACTACTATTAAATCGCTATTTTCTTGAAAAACGGAGGCAGCAATGGCTCCAAACATCTTTCAACACCATCATATTTTAGTGCAGGATGCAACTAAGCATTAATACAATATTTTCATATTTTTCGAATTTTTTTCAAAATCTATGTGTTAACCCCTTCAAAAATATTGAATTTTGGTAAATGCTTTATATATTGAAGCCTATTATCTTTAGTGTTGTTTTAAAATCTCTAACCACATTCTACATTTGTATTAATGTATGTTAAACTCTCTTTCTTGATATATGGGAATCATTATAATTTTTTATCAATTAATTTAGTAAAACTTCATAATACTCTTTAAATCGAGGAATAATCACTATAAAATCGCTACTTTCTTGAAAAACGGTGACAACAAAGACTGCAAACCTCTTTCAACATCATCATATGTTAGTGCAGGATGCAACTATGCATTAAAACAATATTGTCATATTTTTTGAAATTTTCTCAAAATCTATGTGTTATCCCCTACAAAAGTATTGAATTTTGGTAAATGCTTTATATATAGAAGCCTATTATCTTTAGTGTTGTTTTAAAATTTCTAACCACATTCTACATTTGTATTAATGTATGCTAAACTCTCTTTCATGATATATAAGAATCATTATAATTTTTTATCAATTAATTTAGTAAAACTTCATAATACTCTTTAAATCGAGGAATAATCACTATAAAATCGCTACTTTCTTGAAAAACGGTGACAACAAAGACTGCAAACCTCTTTCAACATCTTTCAACACCATCATATTTTAGTGCAGGATGCAACTAAGCATTAATACAATATTTTCATATTTTTCGAATTTTTTTCAAAATCTATGTGTTAACCCCTTCAAAAATATTGAATTTTGGTAAATGCTTTATATATTGAAGCCTATTATCTTTAGTGTTGTTTTAAAATTTCTGACCATATTTTAAGAATGTATTAATGTATTCTAAATGTATTCTAAACTCTCTTTCATGGTATGTGGGAAGCATTATAATTTTTTATCAATTAATTTAGTAAAACTTCATAATACTCCTTAAATTGAGGAATAACCACTATAAAATCGATATTTTCTTGAAAAACAGAGACAACAAAGGCTGAAAACCTCTTTCAACATTATCATTGGTTAGTGCAGGATGCAACTATGCATTAAAACAATATTTTTCATTTTTTTTGAAATTTTTTCAAAATATATGTGTTAACCCCTACAAAAGTATTGAATTTTGGTAAATTCTTTATATACTGAAG
>NC_027753.1:39525570-39525919 GCF_000695525.1 Brassica oleracea var. oleracea | reverse complement strand
AATTAATTTAGTAAAACTTCATAATACTCTTTAAATCGAGGAATAACCACTATAAAATCAATATTTTCTTGAAAAACGGAGACAACAAAGGCTGAAAACCTCTTTCAACATCATCATATGTTAGTGCAGGATGCAACTATGCATAAAAACAATATTGCCATATTTTTTGAAAATTTTCTCGGAATCTAAGTGTTAACAACCCCTACAAAAATATTGAATTATGGTAAATGCTTTATATATTGAAGCTTATTATCTTTAGTGTTGTTTTAAAATTTCTAACCACATTTTACATTTGTATTAATGTATGATAAACTCTCTTTCATGGTATATAAGAATCATTATAATTTTT
>NC_027753.1:39525372-39525543 GCF_000695525.1 Brassica oleracea var. oleracea | reverse complement strand
TTTAAAAAAAAAAAAAAAAACTACTATTAAATCACGATTTTCTTGAAAAACGGAGGCAGTAATGGCTCCAAACCTCTTTCAACATTATCATATGTTAGTGCAGGATGCAACTATGCATTAAAACAATATTTTCATTTTTTTTGAAATTTTCTCAAAATCTATATGTTAACC
>NC_027753.1:39494467-39525311 GCF_000695525.1 Brassica oleracea var. oleracea | reverse complement strand
ATGTTAACCCTACAAAAGTATTGAATTTTGGTAAATTCTTTATATACTGAAGCCTAAGATCTTTAGTGTTGTTTTAAAATTTCTGACCATATTCTACGTTTGTATTAATGTATGCTAAACTTTCTTTCATGGTATATGGGAACCATTATAATTTTTTATCAATTAATTTAGTAAAACTTCATAATGCTCCTTAAATCGAGAAATAACCACTATAAAATCGCTATTTTCTTGAAAAACGGAGACAACAAAGGCTGAAAACCCCTTTCAACATCATCATATGTTAGCACAGGATGCAACTATGCATTAAAACAATAGTGCCATATTTTTTGAAATTTTCTCAAAATCTATGTGTTAACCCCTACAAAAATATTGAATTTTGGTAAATGCTTTATATATTGAAGCTTATTATCTTTAGTGTTGTTTTAAAATTTCTAACCACATTTTACATTTGTATTAATGTATGATAAACTCTCTTTCATGGTATATAAGAATCATTATAATTTTTTATCAATTAATTTAGTAAAACTTCATAATACTCCCTAAATCAGTGGAATAACTCATCACAAGGAGCTCGGGGAAGAGACAAGCCGCCAGGAACAGAGGTCTTCAGACTCTCAGCTTCAGACTCTGGAAACCCTACCCGGAAAAAACCTACAGATTTAGATCCTCTGAAGCTAGATATGATGCAAGACACACCATTGAAACCCAGAGACGATCCCGTTCCCTCCATGAAGGGAATCACCATCACTACTCCAGAGAATCATCCAGAGATTGGCAAAGAGGACAGGATAGTGGCTCTGTCCAAAGTCGGAGAGGGAGTCCTCAATATCGCAGAGACGAGAATTATCAATCTCCACAGAGAAATGATAACGCCAGACATAATTACAACAACATGGAGTCCAACACTGATATCGCAACCGCTAGGGGACGAGGGCTGAAGCGACGAGAAGGATCAGATTCTACTACAGGAGGAAGAATATTATCAGTAAGAGGGAATCCTCTTCAAAATGACAAAACTCCAGCACCTCAAGAAGCTTTCATTGAAGCACTTGAGGAAGTACGCGAGGTTATGGTCCAGTATACACAATGTGCTGACCCGTCGGAGAGTGCTGCCCGCAAGGAGAGGTTCCGGAGGGCAGAAGCAGAGGGTCAACTCGAAGAAACCGCAGCAAGAATGGTTCAAGCGTCCCTGGAAGATAATGAAGACGACTACCAAAATCTTAGAAGCGCAGAAGAAAATCTCTTAGCGGAAAGGATACCCGCCCAACTTAGACTCGGGCCTATGGCTCCTCCTTCGCTCCCCACTGATCAGAGTGTGATGAATGCGAGTGTAAAACGAAAACCAGGACGCCCCTCAGGAAGGAGAACAACACAGAACAGTCCTAAAACCAGAGGCACTACCTCCCTGAAGAGGACGAGTACACAGTTGAAGCCGCCACTAGCTCGGAAAACACAGAGGGCAGATACCCCAACAACCCGGAACCCAAGAGCTAAAGTGGGTACATCCCGAGCAGGAAGAGAGAAGTCTTCATCGACAACCAACTCAGAAGACCAACCTCTGTGCAACATGATCCCAGCTTCTACACGAAGAAAGATGGATTTTCAAAATTCATCTTCTCTCGGTCCTTAAAAATCGGGAGTTGGAACTGTCAGGGGTTAGGGAATCCCCGGACAGTTCGTAGGTTAGGAGAGATGAAAAAACCATTTCCCCCGACGTTCTATTCCTCTCAGAAACCAAAAATCAGAAACCAAAAATCCCGACAGCTTCGTGCTCAAAAAGACGAAGCAGCTAGAGTATGAAAATAGTCATCTAGTCCCCCCGACGGGGCATGGCGCTGGTGGTCTGGCTCTCATGTGGAAGAAGGAAATTAAATTAAGTGTACTGAGCTCCTGTGCTAATCTGATTGATACTTGCATCGAATATGAAGGAAAAAATTTCTATGCTTCCTTTATTTATGCTGATACTGACAAGCCAACGAGACGGATCTTCTGGGATCATCTCCTGTCCATAAACTCATCGCGTACGGCTCCATGGTTCATCACAGGCGACTTTAACGATTTAACCTGCAATGCTGAGAAAGTCGGTGGACCGGAAAGACCAGAAAGCTCCTTCTCAGACCTGCGTACATTCTTCTCTGAAGGTGATCTATATGACCTGCAACATTCAGGAGACTGTCTTTCATGGAGGGGAAAGAGAGGAGATTTCTTCGTCAGATGCAGATTAGACAGAGCGGTAGCCAATGGCCACTGGGCGGAGCTATTTCCAAAGGCGAGATCACAGTACCTGACCTATGAAGGCTCCGACCACAAACCCATTGTCTCCTTTTTCGAACCAGACAAAAGAAAGCGTAGAGGCATCTTTCGGTTTGATAGAAGACTGAGGGACAATCCCGAAGTGAAAGCCCTAGTTAGCCAGGTCTGGAACGAGGTGCATCACACATCTGTCAATGACAAAATCAGCGCTGTTAGAGCTGCCATCGCTGGATGGAGCAAACAGCAGTACCAGAACAGCAGGCTCATTATCGAACAAAAAAAAGAAGAGTTGGAAGAAGCATTAACGAGTCCCGTCAATGACACTGACCTGATTACTAGAGTGTCAAACGAACTCAACTCAGCTTACATAGCAGAAGAAGCATACTGGAGACAACGAAGCCGTCTGCTTTGGCTTAGTCTCGGAGACCGTAATACGGGGTTCTTTCACGCAACTGCAAAGAACCGGAAGAGAGCAAATGCTTTTTCGGTAATAGAAGATGTCAGTAGTTTATCAAGAAGACCAGATAGGGAAAGTGATTGTCAAGTATTTTCAGAAACTATTCTCTTCAGTTGATGGGCAGAGAGAAGAGACGGTACAGCAGGCCCTATCGCCAATGGTGACTTCAGAGCAAAACGAAGGACTAATCAGAACCCCATCAGCGGCGGAGATTAAGGAGGCTGCTTTCGCCATTCACGCTGACAAAGCGCCAGGGCCGGATGGTTTCTCCGCTGGTTTCTATCATTCCAATTGGGACACGGTAGGCATGGAGATAGTGAAGGAAGTGCAAGGTTTCTTCAACTCGAACAGATTGCCGGAAAAAAATCAACGACACGCATATTCGGCTCATCCCGAAGGTGCAAAGCCCACAGACAGTGGCGGAGTATAGACCCATTGCTTTGTGCAATGTGTACTATAAAATTATCTCGAAGATCATGACGAAGCGACTCCAACCTCTCTTATCTGGAATCATTTCCGAAAACCAGTCCGCCTTCGTACCAGGTCGGGCCATCTCGGATAATGTTCTCATTACGCATGAAGTCCTCCATTATCTCAAGACGTCAGACGCGGAACAGCGATGCAATATGGCGGTGAAAACCGATATGAGCAAAGCTTACGATCGACTAGAGTGGGAGTTCATTCAGTGTGTGATGTGTCGGCTGGGTTTTCACCCGAAATGGATTGCTCTTGTGATGCAATGTATATCTACTGTTACGTACTCTTTCCTCATTAACGGCGCGCCTAGAGGAAAAGTCACACCGAGTCGGGGAATCCGTCAAGGAGACCCACTCTCACCATACATCTTCATCTTGTGTAGTGAGGTTTTCTCGGGCTTATGTAACAGAGCGCAATCGGAGGGTTCCCTACAAGGAATTAGTGTAGCTCGGGGGAGTCCTCGACTAAACCACCTTCTATTTGCCGATGATACCATGTTCTTTATAAGAGCAAGCAAAGAAAGTAGCGAGGCCCTGAAAAGGATCTTAACTCAGTATGAAGAAGCATCCGGGCAATGCATCAACACCGACAAATCCTCCATCACATTCTCCAAAAGAACCCCATCGCTGCTCAAAGATACAGTCAAGGATATTCTCTCGGTACAAAATGAAGGTGGAACGGGCAAATACTTGGGACTGCCAGAACTCTTCGGTAGGAAGAAAAGAGATCTTTTCGCATCAATTGTCGACAGGATCAAGCAAAAAGCATCCGGCTGGTCCAACAGATTTCTATCAACCGCCGGGAAGATGACGATGCTTAGAAGTGTTCTCTCCCCAATCCCGTCATTTGCCATGACCTGTTTTCAGCTCCCGGTTTCCCTTTGCCAGCAAATCCAGTCCGCCCTAACCCGATTCTGGTGGGATAACAGCAGCGGTAGTAATAAGATCGCTTGGATTGCATGGACAAAACTGATCCTCCCGAAGGAGCAGGGCGGATTAGACTTCAGAGATATTCAGAGCATCAATGATGCATTCTTAGCTAAGCTCAGCTGGAGAATTATTCGAAATCCTGAGAGCCTTCTTGGAAGAATCCTTCTCGGCAAATACTGCCCTACCGGTGACTTTCTGACATGTTCTGTTAGCAGTGCCCCATCTCATGGATGGCGTGGGATCTTGGTAGGCACAGATATCATATTAGAGAATGCGGGATGGGCTGTTGGTGATGGAGCAAACCTCAGTGTGTGGGAATCTCCCTGGCTCAGCCTCACCCAACGAGAAAGACCTATGGGACCGGCCCCGAAACACCTTACCAATCTCAAAGTTGCAGACCTTTTCCTGCCAGAGAAAAATGAATGGGATCTTGCAAGGATAAGCCAGTGGCTCCCGTTTGAAGAGGAGAAGATTAGAATGTTGAAGCCAAGCCTGAGTGGAGCTCCAGACAAGATCTTTTGGTTAAAATCCGCCAGTGGAGAATATACGACGAAGACAGGCTACGCGACGGCTCTTCCGCTCCATCTCGATCAAGCTTTGATCCCTCAAGGAGAACCTGACTACAATTGGAAGCAAAATGTGTGGAACCTCCATACTGCTTCGAAGATTAAATTGTTTGTGTGGAAAACACTCCACGGAGCCTTACCGGTTGGTGAACAACTACTGGCGAGACAAATACAAGTTGATGGGAAATGCAAGCTTTGTGGTCTTTCCGAATCTATTGATCATCTGTTCCTTCACTGCAAATTTGCTAAAGAGGTCTGCAAATCAGCACCGGTGTGGCCAAGCAATGATTACAGCGGAACGATAGATTTGAGAAGTGAATGGCGTAGTCTCTGCACTAGGAAAAATCTCCCCCCGACAGGACTCTCGTCGGGAGCTCTAGCGCCTTGGATTCTGTGGCAATTATGGAAAGCAAGGAACAGTTTGATATTCAAGGATAAAGGCTTCTCGGCAACAGAAGTTATCTCCATGGCTATAGCTGCAGCTCGGGAATGGAACGACAGCCAGCACAAGACCCCTGTTTTGAGCCGCTCGCAACCAATTAGAACGATCCCTCAGGAGAGGTGTGTCCTGGTAAGATCTGATGCTGCCTGGTCGGAGGCAAATAATATTGCAGGGCTTGGATGGATTGTTAAATCGCAGAGTAGAACATCTTCTTTTTCCTCGCCGAGGAGATTTGTAGGCTCCCCACTCGTAGCAGAAGGACTGGCTCTGCGTGAGGCTGTGACAAAGTGCAAAGAACTTGGCCTCACTAGGGTGAGATTCGAGTCTGACTGTGATCAACTCATCAAAGCCCTGACCTCAGACTACCCTATGGCTGCACTCTACGGCATCGTCTCTGATATTAAGTCTGTTGCTCTATCTTTTGAATGTATTTCATTTTCGTGGATCTCTCGTGAGAAAAACAGTGAGGCATATTCATTGGCAAAACAAGCCTTGGTGGCTGAGGTTGCCTTAATGAACTCACCTAAATGTTGGCTTTATCAATTAATGAATGAAAGTTTGTGTTTCAAAAAAAAAAAAAAAACTACTATTAAATCACTATTTTCTTGAAAAACGGAGACAGTAATGGCTCCAAACCTCTTTCAACATCATCATATGTTAGTGCAGGATGCAACTATGCATTTAAACAATATTTTAATAATTTTTGAATTTTTTTCAAAATCTATATGTTAACCCATACAAAAGTATTGAATTTTGGAAAATTCTTTATATACTGAAGCCTAAGATCTTTAGTGTTGTTTTAAAATTTCTGACCACATTTTACGTTTGTATTATTGTATGCTAAACTCTCTTTCATGGTATATGGGAACCATTATAATTTTTTATCAATTAATTTAGTAAAACTTCATAATACTCCTTAAATCGAGGAATAACCACTATAAAATCGTAAAAAACGGAGACAAAAAGGCTGAAAACCTCTTTCAACATCATCATATGTTAGTGCAGGATGCAACTATGAATTAAAAAAATATTTCCATATTTTTTGATATTTTCTCAAAATCTACTTGTTAACCCCTACAAAAATATTAATTTTGGTAAATGCTTTATATATTGAAGCATATTATCTTTAGTGCTGTTTTAAAATTTCTAACCACATTCTACATTTGTATTAATGTATTCTAAACTCTCTTTCATGGTATGTGGGAATCATTATAATTTTTTATCAATTAATTTAGTAAAACTTTTTAATACTCCCTAAATCGCTGGAATAAACACTATTAAATCGTTATTTTCTTGAAAAACGGAGGTAACAAAGGCTCAAAACCTCTTTCAACATCATAATATGTTAGTGCAGGATGCAAATATGCATGAAAACAATATTGTCATATTTTTTGAATTTTTTTCAAAATCTATGTGTATTGAATTTTGGTAAATTCTTTATATACTGAAGCCTAAGATCTTTAGTGTTGTTTTAAAATTTCTGACCACATTCTACATTTGTATTAATGTATTATAAACTCTCTTTCATGGTATATGGGAACCATTATAATTTTTTATCAGTTAATTTAGTAAAATTTCGGAATACTCCTTAAATCGAGGAATAACAACTATAAAATCGGTATTTTCTTGAAAAATGGAGACAACAAAGGCTGAAAACCTCTTTCAACATCATCATATGTTAGTGCAGGATGAAATTATGCATTAAAACAATATTGCAATATTTCAAAAAATATTGAATTTTGGTAAATGCGTTATATATTGAAGCCTATAATCTTTAGTGTTGTTTTAAAATTTCTAACCACAGTCTACATTTGTATTAATGTATTCTAAACTCTCTTTTATGGTATGTGGGAATCATTATAATTTTTTATCAATTAATTTAGTAGAACTTCCTAATACTCCCTAAATTGGTGGAATAAACACTATTAAATCGTTATATTCTTGAAAAAAGGAGGTAACAAAGGCTCAAAACCTCTTTCAACATCATCATATGTTAGTGCAGGATGCAACTATACATTAAAACAATATTTCCATTTTTTTGAAATTTTCTCAAAATCTATGTGTCTACAAAAAATATTGAATTTTGGTAAATGCTTTATATATTGAAGCCTATAATCTTTAGTGTTGTTTTATAATTTCTAACCACATTCTACATTTGTATTAATGTATTCTAAACTATCTTTCATGGTATGTGGGAATCATTATAATTTTTTATCAATTAATTTTGTAAAACTTCTTAATACTCCCTAAATCGGTGGAATAAACACTATTAAATCGCTATTTTCTTGAAAAACGGAGGTAACAAAGGCTCAAAACCTCTTACAACATCATCATATGTTAGTGCAGGATGCAACTATGCATTAAAACAATATTGTCATATTTTTTAAAATTTTCTCAAAATCTATGTGTCCCTTCAAAAATATTGAATTTTGCTAAATGCTTTATATATTAAAACCTATAATCTTTAGTGTTGTTTTAAAATTTCTAACCACATTCTACGTTTGTATTAATGTATTCTAAACTCTCTTTCATGGTATATAGGAATCATTATAATTTTTTATCAATTAATTTAGTAAAACTTCATAATACTCCCTAAATCGGTGGAATAACTACTATTAAATCGGTATTTTCTTTAAAAACGGAGGCAGCAATGGCTCCAAACCTCTTTCAACATCATCATATGATAGTGCAGGATGCAACTATGCATTAAAAAAATATTTTCATATTTTTTGGAATTTTTTCAAAATCAATGTGTTAACCCCTACAAAAGTATTGAATTTTGGTAAATTCTTTATATACTGAAGCCTAAGATCTTTAGCGTTGTTTTAAAATTTCTGACCATATTCTACGTTTGTATTAATGTGTACTAAACTCTATTTCATGGTATATGGGAACCATTATAATTTTTTATCAATTAATTTAGTAAAACTTCATAATACTCCTTAAATCGAGGAATAACCACTATAAAATCGATATTTTCTTGAAAAACGGAGACAACAAAGGCTGAAAACCTCTTTCAACATCATCATATGTTAGTGCAGGATGCAACTATGCATTAAAAAAATATTTTCATATTTTTTGGAATTTTTTCAAAATCAATGTGTTAACCCCTATGTGTTAACCCCTTAAAAAATATTGACTTTTGTTAAATGCTTTATATATTGAAGCCTATTATCTTTAGTGTTGTTTTAAAATTTCTGACCACATTCTACGTTTGTATTAATGTATGCTAAACTCTCTTTCATGGTATATGGGAACCATTATAATTTTTTATCAATTAATTTAGTAAAACATCATAATCCTCCTTAAATCGAGGAATAACTACTATAAAATCGCTAAAACGGAGACAACAAAGGCTGAAAACCTCTTTCAACATCATCATATGTTAGTGCATGATGAAATTATGCATTAAAACAATATTGTCATATTTCTTGAAATTTTCTCAAAACCTATGTGTTAACCCCATTCAAAAATATTGAATTTTGGTAAATGCTTTATATATTGAAGCCTATTATCTTTAATGTTGTTTTAAAATTTCTAACCACAATCTACATTTGTATTAATGTGTGCTAAACTCTCTTTCATGGTATATAAGAATCATTATAATTTTTTATCTATTAAATTAGTAAAACTTCATAATACTCCCTAAATAGGTGGAATAACTACTATTAAATCGTTATTTTCTTGAAAAACGGAGGCAGCAATGGCTCCAAACCTCTTTCAACATCACCATATGTTAGTGAAAGATGCAACTATGCATTAAAACAATATTTTCATATTTTTTGAAATTTTCTCAAAATCTATGTGTTCCCCTACAAAAGTATTGAATTTTGTTAAATTCTTTATATACTGAAGCCTAAGATCTTTAGTGTTGTTTTAAAATTTCTGACCACATTCTACGTTTGTATTAATGTGTACTAAACTCTCTTTCATGGTATATGGACATCGTTCTAATTTTTTAATCAAAAAGTTTAGTAAAACTTCATAATACTCCAAAATCGGTGGACTAACCACATCTAGGAAAACGGAGACAACAAAGGCTGAAAACCTCTTTCAACAACATAATATGTTAGTACAGGATGCAACTATGCATTAAAATAATATTGCCATATTTTTTGAAATTTTTTCAAAATCTATGTGTTAACCCTCCTACAAAAATATTGAATTTTGGTAAATGCTTTATATATTGAAGCCTATAATCTTTAGTGTTGTTTTAAAATTTCTAACCACATTCTACGTTTGTATTAATGTATTCTAAACTCTCTTTCATGGTATATAGGAATCGTTATCTTTTTTTATCAATTAATTTAGTAAAACTTCATTATACTCCTTAAATCGAGTAATAACCACTATAAAATCGATATTTTCTTGACAAACGGAGACAACAAATGCTGCAAATCTCTTTCAACATCATCATATGTTAGTGCAGGATGCAACTATGCAATAAACAAATATTTTCATATTTTTTGAAATTTTCTCAAAATCTATGTGTTAACCCTTCAAAAATATTGAATTTTGGTAAATGCTTTATATATTGAAGCCTATTATCTTTAATGTTGTTTTAAAATTTCTAACCACAATCTACATTTGTATTAATGTGTGCTAAACTCTCTTTCATGGTATATAAGAATCATTATAATTTTTTATCTATTAAATTAGTAAAACTTCATAATACTCCCTAAATAGGTGGAATAACTACTATTAAATCGTTATTTTCTGCAACAATGGCTCCAAACCTCTTTCAACATCATAATATGTTAGTGCATGATGCAACTATGCGTTAAAACAATATTTTCATATTTTTTGAAATTTTCTCAAAATCTATGTGCTAACCCCAACAAAAGTATTGAATTTTGGTAAATTTTTTATATACTGAAGTCTAAGATCTTTAGTGTTGTTTTAAAATTTCTGACCACATTCTACGTTTGTATTAATGTGTACTAAATTCTTTTTCATGCTATATGGGAACCATTATAATTTTTTATCAATTAATTTAGTAAAACTTCATAATACTCCTTAAATCGAGGAATAACCGCTATAAAATCGCTATTTTCTTGAAAAATGGAGACAACAAAGGCTGAAAACCTCTTTCAAAATTATCATATGTTAGTGCAAGATGCAATTATTCATTAAAACAATATTGTCATATTTCTTGAAATTTTCTCAAAATCAATGTGTTAACCCCTTAAAAAATATTGAATTTTGGTAAATGCTTTATATATTGAAGCCTATTATCTTTAGTGTTGTTTTAAAATTTCTAACCACATTCTACATTTGTATTAATGTATGCTAAACTCTCTTTCATGGTATATAAGAATCATTATAATTTTTTTTCAATTAAATTAGTAAAACTTCTTAATACTCCCTAAATCGGTGGAATAACTACTATTAAATCGCTATTTTCTTGAAAAACGGAGGCAGCAATAGCTGCAAAACTCTTTCAACATCATCATATGTTAGTGCAGTATGAAACTATGCATTAAAACAATATTTTCATATTTTTTGAAATTTTCTCAAAATCTATGTGTTAACCCCTACAAAAATATTGAATTTTCGGAAATGCTTTATATATTGAAGCCTATAATCTTTAGTGTTGTTTTAAAATTTCTAACCACATTCTACATTTGCATTAATGTATTATAAACTCTCTTTCATGGTATGTGGGAATCATTATATTTTTTTATCAATTAATTTAGTAAAACTTCTTAATACTCTTTAAATCGGTGAAATAAACACTATTAAATCGTTATTTTCTTGAAAAACGGAGGTAACAGAGGCTCAAAACCTTTTTCAACATCATCATATGTTAATGCAGGATGCAACTATGCATTAAAACACTATTTTCATATTTTTTGAAATTTTCTCAAAATCTATGTGTCCCTACAAAAATATTGAATTTTGGTAAATGCTTTATATATTAAAGCCTATAATCATTAGTGTTGTTTTAAAATTTCTAACCACATTCTACGTTTCTATTAATGTATTCGAAACTCTCTTTCATGGTATATAGGAATCGTTATAATTTTTTATCAATTAATTTAGTAAAAATTCATAATACTCCTTAAATCGAGGAATAACCGCTATAAAATCGCTATTTTCTTGAAAAACGGAGACAACAAAGGCTGAAAACCTCTTTCAACATCATCATATGTTAGCCCCTTAAAAACTATGAAAACCTCTTTCAACATCATCATCATAGGCTGAAAACCTCTTTCAACCTCTTTCAACATCATCATATGAAAGCCTCTTTCAACATCATCATAGGATGCAACTATGCATTAAAACAATATTGTCATATTTCTTGAAATTTTCTCAAAATCAATGTGTTAACCCCTTAAAAAATATTGAATTTTGGTAAATGCTTTATATATTGAAGCCTATTATCTTTAGTGTTGTTTTAAAATTTCTAACCACATTCTACATTTGTATTAATGTATGCTAAACTCTCTTTCATGGTATATAAGAATCATTATAATTTTTTATCAATTAATTTAGTAAAACTTCATAATACTCCCTAAATCGGTGGAATAACTAGTATTAAATCGCTATTTTCTTGAAAAACGGAGGCAGCAATAGCTCCAAACCTCTTTCAACATCATAATATATTAGTGCAGTATGCAACTATGTATTAAAACAATATTTTCATATTGATTGAAATTTTCTCAAAATCTATTTGTTAACCCCTACAAAAGTATTGAATTTTGGTAAATTCTTTATATACTGAAGTCTAATATCTTTAGTGTTGTTTTAAAATTTCTGACCATATTTTAAGAATGTATTAATGTATTCTAAATGTATTCTAAACTCTCTTTCATGGTATGTGGGAAGCATTATAATTTTTTATCAATTAATTGAGTAAAACTTCATAATACTCTTTAAATTGAAGAATAACCACCATTAAATCGCTACTTTCTTGAAAACGGAGACAGCAAAGGCTGTAAACCTCTTTCAACATCATCATATGTTTGTGCAGGATGCAACTATGCTTTAAAACAATATTTTCATATTTTTCAAAATTTTCTCAAAATCTATCTGTTAACCCCTACAAAAATATTGAATTTTGGTAAATACTTTATATATTGAAGACAATAATCTTTAGTATTGTTTTAAAATTTTTAACCACATTATACATTTGCATGAATGTATGCTAAACTCTCTTTCATAGTATATAAGAATCATTATAATTTTTTTATCAATTAATTTAGTAAATCTTCATAATACTCCCTAAATCGGTAGAATAACCACTATTAAATCGCTATTTTCTTGAAAAACGGAGGCAGCAATGGCTCCAAACCTCTTTCAACATCATCATATGTTAGTGCCGAATGCAACTATGTATTAAAACAATATTTTCATATTTTTTGAAAATTTCTCAAATCTATGTGCAAACCCCTACAAAAGTATTGAATTTTGGTAAATTCTTTATATACTGAAGCCTAAGATCTTTAGTGTTGTTTTAAAATTTCTGACCACATTCTACGTTTGTATTAATGTGTGCTAAACTATCTTTCATGGTATATGGGAACCATTATAATTTTTTATCAATTAATTTAGTAAAACTTCATAATACTCCTTAAATCGAGGAATAACCACTATAAAATCGCTATTTTCTTGAAAAACGGAGACAACAAAGGCTGAAAACCTCTTTCAACATCATCATATGTTAGTGCCGGAGGCAACTATGCATTAAAACAATATTGTCATATTTTTGGAAATTTTCTCAAAATCTATGTGTTAACCCTACAAAAATATTGAATTTTGGTAAATGCTTTATATATTAAAGCCAATAATCTTTATTGTTGTTTTAAAATTTCTAACTACATTCTACGTTTGTATTAATGTATTCTAAACTCTCTTTCATGGTATATCGGAATCATTATAATTTTTTAACAATTAATTTAGTAAAACTTCATGATACTCCTCAAATCAAGGAATAACCACTATATAATCGCTATTTTCTTGAAAAACGGTGACAACAAAGGCTGCAAACCTCTTTCAACATCATCATATGTTAGTGCTGGATCCAACTATGCATTAAAACAATATTGTCATAATTTTTGAAATTTTCTCAAAATCTATGTGTTAACCCTTTTAGAAATATTGAATTTGGGTAAATGCTTTATATATGAAGCCTATAATCTTTAGTGTTGTTTTAAAATTTCTAACTACATTCTACATTTGTATTAATGTATGCTAAACTCTCTTTCATGGTATATAAGAATCATTATCAATTAATTTTGTAAAACTTCATAATACTCCTTAAATCGGTAGAATAACCACTATTAAATCGCTATTTTCTTGAAAAACGGAGGCAGGAATGGCTCCAAACCTCTTTCAACATCATCATATGTTAGTGCAGGATGCAATTATGCATTAAAATAATTTTTTCATATTTTTTGAAATTTTTTCAAAATCTGTTTAGTAACCCGTACAAAAATATTGAATTTTGGTAAATGCTTTATATATTGAAGCCTATAATCTTTAGTGTTGTTTTAAAATTTCTGACCACATTCTACATTTCTTTTAATGTATGCTTAACTCTCTTTCATGGTATATGGGAATCATTATAATTTTTTATCAATTAATTTAGTAAAACTTCATAATACTCCTTAAATCGGTAGAATAACCACTATTAAATCGCTATTTTCTTGAAAAACGGAGGCAGGAATGGCTCCAAACCTCTTTCAACATCATCATATGTTAGTGCAGCATGCAACTATGCATTAAAACAATATTGTCATATTTTCGGAAATTTTCTCAAAATCTATGTGTTAACCCCTACAAAAATATTGAATTTTGGTAAATGCTTTATATATTAAAGCCTATAATCTTTAGTGTTGTTTTAAAATTTCTAACTACATTCAACGTTTGTATTAATGTATCTAAACTCTCTTTCATGGTATATCGGAATCATTATAATTTTTTATCAATTAATTTAGTAAAACTTCATAATACTCCTCAAATCGAGGAATAACCACTATATAATCGCTATTTTCTTGAAAAACGGTGACAACAAAGGCTGCAAACCTCTTTCAACATCATCATATGTTAGTGCTGGATCCAACTATGCATTAAAACAATATTGTCATATTTTCGGAAATTTTCTCAAAATCTATGTGTTAACCTATAATCTTTATATATTGAAGCCTATAATCTTTAGTGTTGTTTTAAAATTTCTAACTACATTCTACATTTGTACTAATGTATGCTAAACTCTCTTTCAGGGTATATAAGAATCATTATCAATTAATTTAGTAAAACTTCATAATACTCCCTAAATCGGTGGAATAACCACTATTAAATCGCTATTTTCTTGAAAACGGAGGCAGCAATGGCTCCAAACCTCTTTCAACATCATCATATGTTAGTTCAGGATGCAACTATGCATTAAATAATTTTTTCATATTTTTTGAAATTTTTTCAAAATCTATGTAGTAACCCGTACAAAAATATTGAATTTTGGTAAATGCTTTATATATTGAAGCCTATAATCTTTAGTGTTGTTTTAAAATTTCTGACCATATTTTACATTTCTTTTAATGTATGTTTAACTCTCTTTCATGGTATATGAGAATCATTATAATTTTTTTATCAATTAATTTAGTAAGACTTCATAATACTCCTTAAATCGAGGAATAACCACTATAAAATCGCTATTTTCTTGAAAAACGGAGACAACAAAGGCTGCAAACCTCTTTCAACGGCTTCAAACCTCTTTCAACATCGTCATATGTTAGTGCAGGATGCAACTATGAATTAAAACAATATTTTCATATCTTTTAAAATTTTCTCAAAATCTATTTGTTAACCCCTACAAAAACATTGAACAGATTTTGAGAAAATTTCAAAAAATATGAAAATATTGTTTTAGTGCATAGTTGCATCATGTACTAACATATGATGATGTTGAAAGAGGTTTGCAGCTTTTGTTGTCTCCGTTTTTCAGAAAAATTGTGATTTTATAGTGGTTATTCCTCGATTTAAGGAGTATTATGAAATTTTACTAAATTAATTGATAAAAAATTATAATGATTCCCATATACCAAGAAAGAGAGTTAAGCATACATTAAACGAAATGTAGAATGTGGTCGGAAATTTTAAAACAACACTAAAGATTATAGGCTTCAATATATAAAAAATCTACCAAAATTCAATATTTTTGTAGGGAACCTACAAAGATTTTGAAAAAAATTCAAAAAATATGAAAATATTATTTTAATGAATAGTTGCATCATTCACTAACATATGATGATGTTGAAAGAGGTTTGGAGCCTTTGTTGTCTCCGTTTTTCAAGAAAATAGCGATTTTATAATGGTTATTCCTCGATTTAAGGAGTATTATGAAGTTTTACTAAATTAATTGATAAAAAAAATTATAACGATTTCCATATATCATGAAATATAATTTAACATACATTAGAATGTGGTTAGAGATTTATAAACAACACTAAAAAGTTTAGGCTTCTGTATATAAAGCGTTTAATGTAAAACTTAATATTTCGTATGGGTTTATAAATAGATTTTGACAAAATTGAAAACCATAACAATATTGTTTTAATGCATAGTTGAATCTTAAACTAACATATGATGATAGTCAAAAAGGCTTGGAACCTTCGTTGTCTATGTTTCTCTAGAAAATAGCGATTTTATAGTGGCTAATCCAACGAATTATGAAGTATTATGAAGTTTTACTAAATTAATTGATAAACAAATTAGAACGATTCTGATGCACAATGAAAGAAAGTTTAACATACATTAATAAAAATGTAGAATATAGTTAAAAAATTTAAAACAACACTAAAAAGTATAAGCTTTAGTATATAGTGCGTTTAACGTAAAACTCAATATATTCGTAGCAATTTATACATAGATTTGGAGAAAAAATAAAAAAATATGACAATATTTTTCAATGGATAGTTGCATCATGCATTAACATGTTATAATGTTCAAAGAGGTTTGGCACCTTTGTTATCTCTGTTTCTCAAGAGAATAGCAATTTTATAGTTGTTATTCTACTGATTTAGATAGAATTACGAAGTTTTACTAACTAATTGATAAAAATTAGAACAATTCTCATATATCTTGAAAGAGAGTTTAACATACATTAATAAAAATTTAGAATGTCGTCATAAAATTTAAAACAACAATAAAAAAATATAAGCTTCAGTATATAGAGCGTTGAACGTAAACTCAATATTTTTCGTATGGGGTTAACACATAGATTTTGAGAAAAATTCAAAAATATAACACTATTGTTTTAATGCATAGTTGTCTCATGTACTAATATATGATGATGGTCAAAGAGATTTAAAACCTTTGTTGTCTCCATTTCTCTAGAAATAGCAATTTTATAATGGTTAGTCCATTAATTTCGGGAGTATATGAAGTTTAACTAAATTAATTTATTAAAAAAAATTGAACGATGCTCATATACCATGAAAGAGAGTTTAGCATACATTAATACAAATGTATAATATGGTTAAAAAAATTTAAACAACACTAAAGATTATATGCTTCAGTATATAAAGCATTTACCGAAAACTCAATATTTTCGTAAGGGGTTAACACATAGATTTTGAGAAAATTTCAAAAATATGAAAATACTGTTTTAATGCATAGTTATATCATGCACTAACATATGATGATGTTCAAAGAGGTTTGGAGCCTTTCTTGTCTCCCTTTTTCAAGAAAATAGCAATTTTATAGTGGTTATTCCACCGATTTAGGCAGTATCATGAAGTTTTACTAAATTATTTGATAAAAAAATTATAACGATTTTCATATACCATGAAAGAGAGTTTAACATATATTAATACAAATTTAAAATGTGGTTAGAAATTTTAAAATAACACTAAAAATATCACTTCAAAAATAATATTATAAATATTTTTCATTTTTTTCAATCTTTTTAAATAAATTATCAGAATGAGTGATTTTGATTTTAAAAGATAGAAGATTCATTTTATCTTATGTGATATATATATATCTTAAAATAGAGGCGAATTAATTATACTAAACCAAATTTAATATAAACATATATAATGTATTTTACTAAAGTAAATATAATATAAAATTAACTATGATATTATCGTTAGAAATTTTTAATTATATCAAGAGGATGATAAATTATCAACTAAATCACTAAAATTATTCATTGATTAGTAATTGAGCATAAAATATGACTAAACTTAAAATTATGGAGAGCATGACGAATCAGCAAATTCACTTTTCAAATAATAGTATATATCTTTTATATATCAATCCATCTATTTATAACTTACATAAGATGTTTTATTTTGAAAATTTAGAATTATTAATTGACATAAAATATTTGTAAGAAATAAATAAATATACATTATAAATAGGATAATATAGTCAAATATTATTAATTGACAAACATCTTATATATATACATATATAAACAATCAACAGATATACAAACAATTACTTTTTCATGTCGTGAAATGTGATATATTTGTATTTTATTAAAAAAAAAATCTGCGTGGGTGCACGGATGGAAGTTTAGTTTGGGTCTATTGTGCTTCCAGTTATGCGATATCCTATTGAGCATTTTGAATGAATTTGGGTTAATATTTGACTGCTCTATGGAGTTGAGATTGGATTAGTGCGTCAATAGCAAACGCGGGCTTTTAATTTATGATTTTAAAGCCTGAGCTTTAATCAGATATACTTGACTTTTAAATCTTGGGCTTTTACTTTTTAGGGAGATACCAATAGTTACTGATACCTTACTTTTATTTACATGTGAATATTTTCGAAATGTAACTATTTAAGAATAGTTACTGGCATCTTTCTCTTTCAGTTAAAAAGAAAAGGCATCTTTCTTTTCGGTTTAGTTTCAGTCTCCTTTTTAAGAGCAAACATGCTAATATGCTATCAGAGATTATTCAAAGTTTATAATCTAATTATTACATAATTGACAGGGAAAATGATAATCTGATATGAATAGTATTATGCTACATTAACATTTCATTGGTTTATCTTATTTAGAGACAAGTTCGTGCACTGAATTGCCAATAAGACTCTTACACGAACTCGTCAGGAGAATATTTGAATCAATAGAATGTTAGAAACCTTATTATATTTATTCATAGATAAGTCCTTCTTGGTCGGCCATCTACCATAAAGAAAAGTATAATTTTTATTTCAAGAAAACAAAAGAGACGTGAAGCCAATTCGAACCATCGAACTAAATATTGACATACAAAATAGATGTCAAAGAAAAACGTGTAATACACGGAAACACACTGTTGCTCTGATGGCTAAGACTATAATAATGGCTTCACTTTTACGGTAATGGATACTATTTGAAGAAATCATTCATTGAATTCATGTAACAGTCAGTTCCATGTTGTTTAAAGTAGCAGTAAATACGCGATGAAGTTTCTATATATAGAACCTTTGTTTTTCAATAGGAAAATTCTATGATTAGGGTTAAATCAATAAAATATATTAAAACTATATAAAGGGTAATGTATTATGCAGCCTTTTCATCTATCAATATAAGAAAAAAAACTGCCTAATTAGGAAAAAATGACGCGAAGAGAAGTAAAACCATATGTGTAAGAGTAGACTCTAGCAAAACTACTCTTTTTTCTTTCTCAAAAAAAAAAGAAGAAGAGTAGACTCTAGCATTTGCGATTAGTCTTTGTTTTTTCATACTTGGTCGTGTTATTAAGTGAACGTGGGCACTAGAGACAAAACCCAAAAGACCATTTCCAAAAAGGCAAGAGGAATTAAGAATATCATATTAAATATATTTAATAGACAACACATGTTTTAGACCTTTATTAGTTCATGAACCTTTGAATTGTACGGCATTTTGTTCCTTTAGCTAAGTTCAATGCATCTGCGGATAACTAACCAAGAGGTCGAAGATACAGAATAATATCACAAAGGAAAAGAAAGCCATTATAGTTTTCTTTTTTTTTTGAACTTTTGATGGCGAAAGCCATTATAGTTTTAACCTCTTAAAATGTAAAACAAACTTTCAATTCCATTACTTCTTTGGTTTCAGAAATATAGCTATAGTATCGGGGCGATACTTTTAAAGAAATTGAAACAGATTAATCTAGATTTCTATGTTTTGGTATCCATGTCTACTTAAGATTTTTGACTAACAAAAACGTAGACATATTTTTATACATAAGGAGATGACATATTGACATGCAGCACTTTGTAATTAGATTATCTGCAATATATTCATCTAATTTTTTTGTCAATTGAATATGACATTTTCCAAAATTAATAAAACGGATGGGTCTATGCCTTTTGTTTTCTGAATCTTAATAATAAAAAACTGGATGGCTATTTGTTTTATTAAAAGGATGATGAAGACAGACAAGGAAGGAATGGATCTAAACCAAACCACTCGTGTGTAAGGTGTTGGAAGTCAACGGTCAAAGAGGTCAAAGTCTTCAAAATACTGGAAAGGAAAAGAATTGTGCTTTCGTTACTTGGCTGCTTCTGTTCTGTCGTCTGGACGAGAATAGTTTTGCTTTTTGGTTGATTTTTTGTCCACTTGTATTTTCATTTTTCCTAAGTTCCTAACTTTCATCATCACCAGTGAACGTCCAATATATCCCATCACCGACCTATATTTTATTATTTTTCCACACTACAAATTCGTTTAATTTTTGGTCGGTCAGATCTTTTTCTTGGACACCCTATAATCCATTCTCAAAAGTCAAATATTAATGCATTATGCATGTATAGTGTTTGACCAAAACCTAGATATAGTGGTGTGCATGGCGTAATGGCATCTAACTAGCTAATAAATCATTCAAAATGAATTTAGTCCTTGATTATAAATAAAGAAAACTATTAGCAGCAAACTAAACAATTATCTGATTTATGACTAAATTGTTCGTTGAGTGTTGTAAGAACCGACTTAGTTCGATTTTTTCTTAATAAAGAAAACTATTAGCAGCCATACTTTTCCTTTACGACATTCGTCAATGGGGATCCATCTTTTGAAAGGAATGAAGTATATATATATATATATATAGTATAATGCATGATAAAGTCCAAAATGATCGGCACATGGTTATTCCATCTCTAGCTCAGTCAGGTTTCTTTTCGGATAGTGCATACATGGCCGGCCCCGAGAATTTGGGGGTCCTAGACATTTAGTAAAGATTTAAAATATTTGGAGGCTTAAATTTTCTTTTTTTCAAATTTGGGGTCTATTTACATATAAAAATTTTCAAAAAGTTTGGAGACATAAGGCGAATGTTTCATTAGGCTTTGTCCAGGATCGGTCCTGAGTGGATATGCTTGAGGTCAATTTATGTTTTTTGGTGATCTCTCTAATATTAGCATAAATTTTACATTCTTGAATGGTAAAACAAATGAAAAAAAATTAATGAAAAAGAGATCAAGTCATCCAAAATTGTCAATTGTCCCAATAGTTTTTGAAACGCCGATTAGGCTTGACTAAACAGAATATATAATTGTTGAAGTCTCTGAGTGTAATTAAACTACAGTAGTAGTAAATCTAATTGGGTTCTTAAAAATCAGAAGTAGGAAGAAGGAAAGTAAGATCATGATTAACTCGGAGTTCTTAGAATGAAGTTTTTAGCGGAAGTTAAGAAACTATTTCTTAATTTTAACTAAAAAAGTTAAGAACCGGTTCCTAAAGTAAAAAAGTTAAGAACCGGTTCCTAAAGTCTTTATTTAAGAACTGGTTCTTAACTTTTTTAGTTAAAAGTTAAGAAACAGTTTCTTAACTTCAGATAAGAATCTTATTCTAAGAACTCCGGGTTAATTATCTTTTAAGATTTGATAAAGTGCGTCATCTAATAGTATCGTCACTTGTCCGATTGTTTTTGAAAAGCCGTGTCGGCTTGACTTTGACCGAACAACTTATCAAGACACACGTTTACATAAATAATTAAATAACTAATTAATGACTCGCGTTAGAAACATATAAACCACGTTCCGCACACTCTATTATTATTTACCTATACCACATTGTACAAAATTATATTTTTCGTCAACCGCAAGTAATTATTTCTGAAAACAGAATATAAAACTTTCTAATTAAGCACGCCTTTACTATATTTCGCTACTATAAACTTATTCTCTATATTTCTATCATCGCACATGCCGTTCATAATCATATTTTCATATTTTATGTATATAGGTATATATAAAACGGCATTATAATTACCGTCTAATGTTTAGGTCACATGTTACTATGTATATAGGTATATATAAAACGGCATTATAATTTCCGTCTAATGTTTAGGTCACATGTTACTATGTTAGCATAGGTATATATGCTTGCTTAGCGACTAGGCCAGGTTATGATTTCTTTATTTATATCTTGGTTGATGCCCAAATGATTTAACAATAAGCATCATCATTTGTATGCTCAGTTCATAAACAATCGAAATGAACCAAACTCTGGATTTAAAATAGCGTATATTTGTTGGTAAACCAACTAATCAATAAAAAAACGTCAAATTCCTGTTTTTCAAAAGCATATAATGAGTAAGTTGGAGTTCTATTTATTAAATAGTCAATCTTTTTTTATCGAAGTATTCAAATTTTTAATGTATATATAGTTCACAGAAAAAAAACTCATACAAAAGAATAGGTAACGAACTAATATATGTGTTGTAAGTTATGCTTAAAAAATTGTAAACTCTAAAAAATGGTACGAATTTTAACATTTACACCAAAAAGAAAAAAAAAATATATAAATATGGTGGTTTAATTGTTTAAATATTTATCATCCGGGTTAAGAGATTACAATTTGAGTTCTCCTACTATGGTTTTAGGGAGAGTAGAATAGGTTACAATATTGTTATGGGACTCAATATAAATATGTTGTCCCACTATGCCAAATGTCGGCCTTGATAAAAAAGAAAGTCAACCAACAGTATAAGAAAAAATCAAGAACATATACCCTACTACTACAATAGTAAAGAAATGGTCCGGTGGTAATAAGGATTAATGGACCAAATACGTGTGCGAGTGTGGGTGGACCCGATAGAAGACGAGTTGAGAGTAGTCTTAACGACTAAAAGTAAGAGGTGGAATCTGACAAGACCATATAGTTTATTGCATGAAAATGAAAAGAGCACATGTTGCTCTCTCTTTCCACCTTGTTTCCTCCCTTTATATATAGAATCAAAAATCATTCCTTCTTCCACCATCCCAGATCAAGAACCCAATAAGATCGACTCTTACTACGAATCTCCCAGCTTACAGAACTCCCACGCGCATATACGTACATACTCACAAGAATCAAGATCCAAGAAGATTCTTACATATTTATACATCCATGGACCAGTACTCATCGTCTTTGGTCGATACTTCTTTAGATCTCACTATCGGTATTACTCGTATGCGAGTTGAAGAAGATTCCACGGTATGCTTCTCTCCTATTCTTGATCCCTTGCTACATCTTCCAAAAAAATCCATTAACCCATATCTATGGAACTTGTTAGTACTTCACAACTATATATGAACACATGTATATATATATATATATTTTTTTTTGGTAATCATGTTAAATTCATACCTTTTTAAGAGTTTACATGTTGCTTAGGATGAACACATGTATATATATATTTTATATAGGATCACAAATATCTACAGATTTTCATATGTAAATATATTTACATACGCATGTATACAAATTATTTAGATAGACTTGCTATATTTAGTTATAAATTTCATAAAAATTGCTAGTATTTTAACAAAAAAAAGGCTTGCTACTAACTCATTTGTTGAGTTCTTCAAATTTAATAGTGACAGCAGATCACAGGATAGGTTGTATAAAGTTATAATATATTTATGTTACTAACTTCATGCAATATATATATATATAAATGATTAATATACAGACAAGTGCATTGGTGGACGAATTAAAACGAGTGAATGCTGAGAACAAGAAGCTCTCGGAGATGCTAACTTTGATGTGTGACAACTACAACGTCTTAAGGAAACAGCTGATGGAATATGTTAACAAGAACAACAACACGGCCGAGAGAGACGACCAAACCAGTCCTCCCAAGAAACGCAAATCTCCTGCGAGAGATGAAGCAATTAGTTCAGCGGTTATTGGTGGAGTGTCGGAGAGCAGCTCTACGGATCAAGATGATCAGTATCTGTGTAAGAAGCAGAGAGAAGAGACTGTTGTGAAGGAGAAAGTCTCAAGGGTTTATTACAAGACCGAAGCTTCTGACACTACTCTTGTAAGCTTTTTAATGAAAACTAGTAGCAATGGGTATACATATTTTTAGAAACTTTTGTTTATATGGTTTACTAATTATAGAAGTTTGTGTTGCTTATAGGTAGTGAAAGATGGGTATCAATGGAGGAAATATGGACAGAAAGTGACGAGAGACAACCCCTCTCCAAGAGCTTACTTCAAATGTGCTTGTGCTCCAAGCTGTTCTGTCAAAAAGAAGGTACTTACTACTATTAAGACAATAATGAAGATAACACCGTTGCTATAATTAGGCCGGCATATTAAAATTGATTCTTGGTTATGTGTTCAGGTTCAGAGAAGTGTGGAGGATCAGTCCGTGTTGGTAGCTACTTATGAGGGTGAACATAACCATCCAATGCCATCACAGATGGATTCAAACAATGGCTTAAACCGTTACGTTTCTCTTGGTGGTCCGGTTGCACCAGCTGCTGCTGCCAATGGAAGTTGTAGCTTGGCTAAGCCTGTTGATTTGACTGAATCCAAGAAAGTGAGGAGCCCATCAAGAATCGAATTTCCAGAAGTACAGAAGCTTTTGGTGGAGCAAATGGCTTCTTCCTTGACAAAAGATCCTAACTTCACAGCAGCATTAGCAGCAGCTGTTACCGGGAGATTGTATCAACAGAATCAAACCGAGAAATAGTTTAGTTTCCAATTCTGTTAGTGTTCTTAGATTGAGTTTGGCATATGAGAGAAAGTAGATTATACATCCATTGCTTAACATGTAATCGTTTCAATGCAATCTCCAATAAACTCAGCTTAGCAACTTCATCTAGTTTTTGACAACAAAAACATCTGTACAAATACAAACATATAACAGAGAATAACAAACTAAGCATCAGAGTGTTAAACTACCATCTCTCTCTCTCTCTCTCTCTCGGACGTTATTGGGTTTCCTTTACTAACTGGTCTCGTCCTTGGAAATGCATTCTTGGTGTCTGAAGCAGCTAGTGAGATGGTCGTTAGTGAGACCGGCTGTTTGCATGAAGGAGTAGATAACCGTAGGACTAACACTGCGGAAGCCTCTGCGGACAAGGTCTTTGCTTATCAACTCAGCTTTGGAAGTCTTCACAGGGACTTGGCGAGAGTACCGGAACTGGCTCTGAGTAGGCTTCTGGTTAACGAAGTTCCAAATGTACTTGCCAAATGATCCAAACTCAACTATTATCTGGATAACAGTCAATAAAAAGTTAATATAAAAATACACAAAAGCTATGATCATGTTTATAAAAAAAACATTAAAGTACCTTGCGAACTTGGTTTGCATTCTCGAGGATTGAGCGAAGCTTTTGCTCTGATAGTAATGAGTCAGGGGATGTTATCTTTTTGTTAGTTAGTTCAGATATGGCAATTGGATCAAAGTCCATGAATACTTCCCTGTTTTGAAAAAAAAAATGCGAAAGCATTTTGAGATTCAAGCTCATAAGAAGATCAATGTTACCATAAGACTATGGTTTTTCTAGTTTACCTGAATGATTGTCTTTTGGAAAGAATGTCTTTCCAGGACAGTTCCGCAAGAGCACCAGAGAGGCTTAATAGCTCGAAAAGTTTCCTGCAAACAGTTTTAACGGTTTATAATCAATCAACAAAGAGCATTCTCTCAGGCAAAAGCAAAAGAGAGAGAGAAGATCACGTACTTGTCATCATGGACAGGAACTCCCCACTCTTCATCGTGGAAAGCAATGTAACATAGGTCTATTCACATGAAACAAAACAAACAACATCAGTCAAATCATAGCCAGAGGAAACGATTCAAGGCGAGATAAAAAGTTAAAGGCCTAAAAGCCCATGAGTGTAGAGAAATGACCAAAGAAACTAATCCTATTTATGTGGTCGTTGTTCAATGGAGAGATCTACATTCAGACACTAACTTCCAAATGTTCTAAACTAGTCAAGCTCACAATCAGAAGGAGGACACTGACGCTTCAATTGCTATCATAAGAAAGATAGAAACAAAAAAGGATTAATACCAGATTTGGGAGTGATCCAAGCGCATCTTCTACGACCATCAGAGAAGCAATCACCTGTCTCCTCCGTCATATTCCTTCTCAGTGTGCTTGAAGAGTTCGACCCGGTACGCCGCAAACCCCTCTTCCCGCTAGAAGTAGACGCCATACTCAACGGCGACGACTCGCACGAAGACGACGCCTCCGACGAGTACGATGCGTTCATTGAGACACCGTTCCTCCTCAGAATCGAAGGGCTCAGAGGAGACGAACTCTTCTTCGCCGGAGACGCCGTAAAGGTTAGGTCTTTCGATTTACTAGCGGTCTTCTTCACCGGCTTTGACAACGGTTTCTGCTGCAGCTTGTTACCGGCGGGAACGAGAACTGAACGGAACTCTCGGTCGGAGGCCGACATTGTCCTAAAAGTCTCCGACTTTTCGATCGCGACTAAGAAGAATTGCAATTTCCCAAAAGCCCTTAAACCCAATTCCAAGAGATTGTAATTGTACGCACCGATTCCGAGAAACCCTAGCTGCATTTACAACACATTGTTTTAAGAAAATGTTGTAGAGAAATAATCAAGTTGCTCACTCACTGGAGAAGATCACGGGAGTGAGTAAGGTTTACTTATAACAGAAAGTGAAAAAGGTAAAATCTTTGGAACAGTGAGCAAAAAATGGCTTTTTTGACTTCGGAGGAACCCTAAAAAGGAGATGACTTTTCCGATCCAGAACGTCAAGAATCGATTTTGATTGAAGGAAGAGAAGTTGTCGTTAGCCAGTCATAGTTTTACACGTCATGGTTTGGTTCCTCCGCTCCTTTTCTTGTTAGGAGTTGGACCCGACCCGGATTGAGCGGGTCTTTCATTTTGACCCGGTAACACCCCAAGGTTATGTTTGAGATCTGATCTATACACCTTAATGAAGGTAATTTATTGCTTAATACAGTACTTACTAGATCAGAAGGAATGTTTTTGTCTTTGTAGTGTGTATTAATTGATTCGTAGACAAAAGTTTAGTTAGTCCACAGACAAAATTCTTTTTGTATACGGTCCAAAAGAATACTCACATAATCGTCGGGAGCCAGTTGAGGTTTTGTTTATTACATATTTAATCTTCTTGTTTTATTTATCACAGTATTTCCCCTATAGTTTTGGTTTATTACAAACATTATTTATCGTTTAGTTCTTTCTTTTTTTGAACATCTTATATTTTATTAGATAGTAAACGGATGATACATTTTCCTAAGACTAAATAAAAGAAATCTTTGAATAAAAGTTTAACAACTCAGTTGGACTACAAACTAAAAAAATACAAATGTATAATTGTTACCTCAAAAATGGAAAAACTGGCGAGTACTCCTAATAAAGGTAACAAAAGTTATGTCATAGCACAGTTTCATAATCAGAATTAGGTCAACATCGTCAACGAAGCCCAGTATCAAATGGGTTGGATGAAGCCCATCATCCAATAGATTTGAATTATCTTTTATTTACCGAAGCACAATTCACTTGCTCACTAAAATAATGACACATGGCTATTGTTTTACAAAAAAAAAAAATTAGAAAAAGCTAAAAAACCATCACATAATTTTCAAAATTTGCAACTTCAAATATAACTAAACTCCTATATTTTTTTCAAAGGATCTCATCCCACGTTCAAAATTAGTTTTCACCACTTCAAACAATTTTTTTCCTACATAACTTTTGATCTAGGAATCTGTTTCACGTTATATATAACTTCTCAAATCATGATATGACTTCAACCTGTTTCATCTTCTACTATATAATTTTCCATAACTGTTTTTTTTCTCTCTTCTTCTCCATCGTTTCATATTCAATTTTCTCAGCTTTTCAGTATATAAACAAAAATCAGTACAGGTCTGTGACTACTCTATTCATATTCTTTTTCTATTCTGGTTCAAATTAATATCATTTGATTCGTTTAACATGATTCAGATAGAAGATGTAACTTGAGTATTCTGTTTTTTCAGAGCTTAATTCTTCAAAAGGATAGGGAAACCAGAGCAATGTTTGCAAACTAGGTAAAAATATGTACATTCTCTCCATATAAAGAATTGGCTATTTAAAATTAGTTTTTATGGCTTATCTTTAGAAAGGTTATTCTTCAATCAAAAAGTTGTAATTTATTAGAAGTTTTGCATGTTTTGGTGATGCTTCTATATAGAAAAGGAGTGAATACGTGATTAGTGGACCATTAACACAAGTATTATGCAAAATATGAAGAGCCAATAAAAACAAAAAGAAAAAGATAAAACGATGTGCCTACAAGTGAGTGAATTCTTCTAACACAACACTAGACTAGAGAATCCACATCATTTTACTGGATCAAATTATAACAACAGTATATCAGGTAGAAATTATTTTTGAGGATCTCATCAGTTACCTCATTGGATCTTCGACCAATATTATTGTATATATTAGAGTTTTATAAAATATGCA
Organism: Brassica oleracea var. oleracea; assembly: GCF_000695525.1. Lineage (NCBI taxonomy): Eukaryota > Viridiplantae > Streptophyta > Magnoliopsida > Brassicales > Brassicaceae > Brassica > Brassica oleracea. The sequence goes on along the minus strand of NC_027753.1, from coordinate 39,497,539 downwards.
TATTAATTTTTGTGTCCGTATGCAGTACGGGACAGAACACTAGTATATATAAACTCTGTAGTCAGCTTGGGTACAAAAAAAATAACACAAGATCAAACAAGAAGATATGTGGTACTAAAGTTACCTGATTTTTTTCATGGGAGTTAAGCTCTATAATTGACTGGTAGGGTATGAGACAAGAAATCAGGAGACGGATTTAGCACGAGCATTTGGATCTTCCTTTGACTCGACTAGCATCATGAAAACATAACCAAGACACCAGATGAAGATTAGTTATTTGAGTGAGACATGATAACTAAGAGAGATAAAGCGATCATTTTGTTAGAGAATATACGGTTAGATATAATTAGATATGTAAATATCTTTGTGATACACTTAGATACTCTCTAGAACCATCTAATGTATTGTATATATATATTCTCACGTCAATGATAATACTCTCCACGGAGTTTCCTAAACTTACATGGTATCAGACGCTAAACCCTAGCCTCCAAGCTAAAGTGATCATCCAGCCTCCGCTCTCTTTCTTTCTCTCTCCTCCCGTTTCTCTATCTCGTTCTCCTCTCTCTTCTTCTTCACAACCATGGCCGCCCTTGCTTCTGCGAATGACAAGCCCTATAGGATATCGCAAATCAAAGCTTACATCCCGATCACTCTTGACATGAGCAAACTCAACTACGACAAGTGGTGTGAGCTTTTTGAGACACATTGCGTAAGCTTTGGTGTCCTCCAACATCTCGACGGCTCTTCTCTCCCGACTCCGGAAACTGAAAAGGAGTGGAAAGAGCGCGATGGACTCGTTAAGATGTGGATCTACGGAACCATATCCGACTCCATCATCGATACCGTTCTCAAGAAGAACGCTACTGCTCGCGAGTTATGGCTCTCCATCGAAAGCCTGTTCCGCGATAATAAGGAAGCTCGTGCACTCCAACTCGAAAACGAGCTTCGTACAATGGTCATAGGTGATCTCTCTGTTCACGAGTATTGCCAAAAGATGAAAACCACTGCTGATCTCCTTGCCAATATTGATGCTTACGCCTTAGTGTCTCACCTCTTGAACGGTCTCTCTGACAAGTTCGACTCCATCATTAATGTCGTACAACACAAGGTACCGTTCCCGACTCTCCTCGAAGCAAGATCAATGCTACAGATGGAAGAGACACGTCTCTCCAAACAACAGAAACCAACTGCTCGCCATCATGACACTTCTTCTTCTCCAACGGTTCTCTACGCCGGATCTGACGGCAATCCACGAAACTCCAACAACAACTTCAACAACTCTGGACGTGGTAACAAAGGACGCAATCGTGGTGGTGGTCGATTTCGAGGAAGAGGCCGGTCCTCAAACAATTGGCAACAACAACAGACGAATCCCTACGCCTCACCGTGGTACTACCAACAACCACCTCCGGTCTATCCTCCCTTCACCTCATATCCGGCGTATCCTGCGTACTCTCCATACTCCACGCAGCACCAGGCACGCCCTGGCAACACAGTCTACTCTGGCATTCTAGGGTCTCACCCATCGGCACCCTCTCATCAGGCAAACATGGCTCAGCAGACGGCTCCTCCACAAATGACACAGCTCCCTGCTGCTCTCAACCATGCCTTCAATACGATGACCTTGCAAGAGCCCGACAACACGTGGTATATGGATTCTGGAGCATCCACACATATCACCGGCAACACAGGTAACCTACAATCTCTTTTTAATACTAGCACCATGCCTCCTGTTACTGTCGGTAACGGTTCCTTAGCTGCCGTAAAGAACACGGGTCATGGTATTCTTACTTCTCCTATTCGTGCTTTTACTCTTCGTGATGTGGTGGTGTGTCCTGCTATCATTAAAAATCTTATATCAGTCCGCAAGTTTGTTACTGATAACCTTTGTGCCATTGAATTTGATCCTTTCGGTTTTTGTATAAAGGACTTGCAGACTCGGAACACTCTGCTCCGATATGATAGCTCAGGCCCACTCTATTCAATGACGCCTTCTCCACCACCATTATCTCATTCCGCTCTCTCCATCACGTCGCTGGATAGCTCTGTCTGGCACAAAAGGCTCGGTCATCCCAACAACTTTATTCTTACTCGCATCTTATCTTCTTTTTCTTCTACCATTCCCAAAACTGACTTAACAACATTGTGTCAAGCGTGTCAGCTTGGGAAGCAAACTCGGTTACCATTTTTTTATTCTAAGACTATTGTTACTTCTCCTTTTGAAATAATCCATTCAGATATTTGGACATCTCCTATCTCTAGCATTAGTGGATGAAATACTATCTTATCTTTCTTGATCATTATTCTCACTTTGTTTGGGTCTATCCGCTTCATCGAAAAGGTGAAACTTTGAGCAAATATTTGCACTTCTCTAATTATGTGCAGACTCAGTTTAACCGACAAATAAAATCGCTACAATGCGATAATGGAGGAAAGTATGATAACCGTTTGTTCAAGGAGCACTTAGCATCAACTGGCACACTCTTCCGGTTCTCCTGTACGCACACTTCGCAGCAAAATGGACGAGCCGAACGTATGCTTCGCACCATTAACAACATGATTCGAACGTTGTTATTTCAGGCGTCTGCCCCTCTGGAGTATTGGGTTGAAGCTCTACATACAACAGCTCATCTTCTCAACATACTTCCATCTACAGCCATCGACAACGATGCTCCTCATACACGCTTGTTCAAGACGCAACCAATGTATCAACATCTCAGAACGTTTGGTTGCCTATGCTACTCGAATCTCATCTCCACAGCGAAGCACAAACTGGCGCAATGATCAACACCATGTGCCTTCCTCGGGTACCCTCAAGACCATCGTGGATATAGGTGCCTTAACCTCTATACCAAACGAATCATACTCTCTCGCCACATCATGTTCGATGAAATGGTATTTCCTTTCTCCTTTCCCTCTAATAATTCTACAACTTGCTCTACTCCGTTAATTCTTCCTTCTCCTATCATTCGACCCACAACAACTCCTACAGCTCCACCTCCTTCTCCACCACCTTAGCCTCACATTCTCTCATTGCCTGTCTCACCTCAGCCTCCATCTCCACAAATC
>NC_027753.1:39479652-39494231 GCF_000695525.1 Brassica oleracea var. oleracea | reverse complement strand
ATGGAAGCCTCAAATGCCACAAGTCTCGTCTCGTAGCCAATGGCAAGTCACAGCAACCGGGCATAGACTGTGATGAGACGTTCAGCCTTCTTGTCAAACCTGCAACAATCCGCACAGTTCTCCACGTTGCTCTCGTACGCGGTTGGCCACTTCATCAACTCGACGTCAAAAACGCATTCCTAAATGGTGATCTTCAAGAGACGATATACATGCACCAACCACCCAGCTTCGTCGACAAGAGTAAACCGAACCATGTCTGCCTCTTGAAGCACTCTCTCTACGGACTCCAGCATGTGCCTCGAACGTGGAACACACGCTTTGCCTCATACGCCAGACGTCTTGGTTTCCGTCAGAGCACCTCCGACAACTCATTGTTCGTACTCTGCTCTGGCTCAGACCTTGCCTACTTGCTTCTATACGTAGATGATATCATTCTTACTGCCTCATCTACCAGTCTCTTGCAACACCTTATCAAGTGTCTCAGCTCCGAGTTTTAAATGTCCGATCAAGGTCATATACATCACTTCCTCGGCATTACACTCAAGAGAGACTCTAACGGCCTTATGCTACATCAACAAAATTATGCAGCTGACATTATACACCGTGCAAACATGGCCAACTGCAATCTCTGTCTCACTCCAGTTGACACCAAACAAAAGCTCTCCGCTGATGGCAGCAAACCGGTCTCTAATCCCACTCTTTATCGGAGCCTCGCAGGTGCACTCCAGTACTTGACATTCACTCGTCCTGACATCGCCTTTGCGGTTCAACAGGTCTGCCTCTTCATGCATGATCCACGAGAAGCTCACTTTCATGCACTCAAAAGAATCATGTGATACGTCAAAGGAACTATCTCATACGGCATCAAGATGACACGCTCTCAGTCTCTCTCCATCACGGCTTACTCTGATGCTGATTGGGCAGGTTGTCCCTCCACTCGTCACTCCACCTCCGGTTATTGCGTCTTCCTCGGTGAGAACCTTGTCGCCTGGTCGTCAAAACGACAGCAAACAATCTCCCGGTCCAGCGCTGAAGCTGAGTATCGAGGCGTTGCTAATGCAGTGTCCGAAGCTACGTGGTTGCGCAACCTTTTGTTGGAAATGAAGATACATATCTCCCGGACCACAATAGTCTACTGCGACAATGTCAGTGCCATATATCTCTCCTCCAACCCGGTTCAACATCAACGAACTAAACATGTGGAGATCGATATACACTTCGTACGCGAAAAGGGTCAAATGGGTCATTTTAAAGTTCTCCATGTCCCCTCTGCTCAACAGTTCGCTGATATTTTCACAAAAGGTCTCCCCTCTCCACTCTTCTTGGACTTCAGAAACAGTCTCACCGTCCGATCATCTGACGCTAAAACTGCGGGGGAGTGTTAGAGAATATACAGTTAGATATAATTAGATATGTAAATATCTTTGTGATACACTTAGATACTCTCTAGAACCATCTAATGTATTGTATATATATTCTCACGTCAATGATAATACTCTCCACGGAGTTTCCTAAACTTACACATTTTTCATAGTTATTTGTATTGGAATGGAACCCAAGAAAAACATGATATTAAGTGACAATTCGTCCCGCGGACCTAGGCTCACAGCCATACAGGGCACCGACCCTAGGTCTGCGGAACGGGTTGTTACGGACTCCCAACATGCTGTGAATCTTTGATGACTCCAAATGGAACTCTGTAACCCAAGGTTTGTTCAATCTTCCCGGATCATACTCCTTAATGTATTCCAGCTTCACCTAACAATTGATATATGTAAACTAAGGAAGAAAGTATTGAGAATGTTCTCAGTCCTATTCATCACGTAAGTCATACATATATACTTGTTACAAGATAATCTCAACACACAAGATCTCGTCTCATCCAATATCTACTTCGTACTTATCTCATAACAATAATGACTTATACGATTATACCCCCAAGTAACGTTATCTACTAACCCATAACCGGTACATACTTAACCCGAACCATAACCATCTCTAACAATATACCCTGCAAAGATGTCACCTTTTTAAAGAAAACACGCTACAACTTTACTTACCAGTTGATGTAATAAGAGTAAGACACAGCAACGATCTGGCCTATCAAAACTTTACGAGAGACAAAGTAGGGGTTATTGTTTGTTGTATTTTAATGGATTTGAAAATCTGAATTAAATCTAGTGTTATTGGTTCTATGATTTTTAAATCTGTATTAAAATCATGTGTCATTGGTTTAATGATTCATAAATACTGTATCAAATCAAGTGTTATTCAATCGTACGGATTTACTAATATATTTGATTTTATAATGGATTTGAATGGATTTGTTTGGATTTTTACTTAAAAATACAAAGATACAAATCCGAGAAAAACCTCCGGATTTGCATATTTTACTTGGATTTATAAATACTATATAGATTTCTAAATCAATCAAAATATATAAACCAATAACACCTCCAAAGAGTGACCTATTTTACGTTCTAACTAATGGGCCTCGATAATTTTCACTAATTGATTTATAAGACATGAAATAATGTGAAACAAAGGAGACAAGTATATATAAAGCCTAAGAATTTATATGTATTATTCTTTCCGCTTAATTACCACATAATGAATATAAATCATTAATAAATTCATTTATTTTCTTTCGAATATAAATAATCTCGACCTGAGTAGATATATTTGCAAGCTCCGATGATTTTTTGGTTACTACTTATCGTAAGATATTCTGTAAAAACTGTAACAAAAATATAATGTTTTAAAAATAACAAAGAAAAAAAAAGAATGAACGAGAAGTTCCACCTTTTTCACTAACTACATAACTAAAAGTTATCACAAATCATTTCCGCCTACTGTAGGAAATCATTAACCACCTAGTTAAATTATTTATTTTATTTAAGATATGATACTAACTCATATAATATAGTATGGTTTATCCTACATATGGAGAGTGAATTAGAATTTGTTCTATTAATAAAGTTAGGAATAAACTTAGCTACATTTAGCAAAAAAAGGGGTAAAATTAAATAAATAAATAAACTTAGCTAGCTTTCATTCTTTGAACTAATCAGAAAACCAAGGAACGATAATTTAATTTATAGCTCGTTACATAACATATTTGAATTACGACTCTCGGATTAATATCTGAAAGATTTGGACCTATTTTTCATCACAAAAGGTACGTAAACTGTAGAATCAAATAATCTTTTCTCTTTATTGCATATAGTTATTTACAACACAGAATGCGCTAGTTATCTAAATATGTGTAACATAAAAGTTTATGGTAGAATGGTAGTTATCGTTTGGACTGAACTTAGGTTCACCCCCTAGGGTGAACCTTTAAATTCACCCCACTCTTTAGCACCAATCAAATTTCCACATAGATTATTAATTAAAAAATATTAAATTAAATAAAAAATAGCTACAAAAAATAAAAATTTTAATTTTAACGACGCTAACGCTTCCACGTAAACCCTAAACCCTAAACCCTAAATCTTAAATTCAAAACCCCATACCCTAAATTCTAAACCCAAATCCAAACCCCTAAACCCAAACCCTATACCCTAAACCCTAAACCCTAATCATAGATCCTAAACCCAAATTATATACCATAAACCCAAAAACTAGACTATAAACCTAAACTCTATACCTTAAACTCAAGTCCTAGACCCTAAACCCAAACCGTAAACCTTAAACCCAAATTATATACCCTAAACCCAAAACTTTAACCATAAGTCCAAACGGTAAACCTTAAACCCAAATCCAAAACCTATACCCTAAATCCAAATCCTAGACCTAAAACCCAAACGGTAAACCCTAAATCCAAACCCCAAACTTAGATGCTATAGGGTTTGGGTTAAGGTTTAGGTTTAGGGTCTAAGACTTGGGTTTAGGGTATAGGGTTTAGGTTTATAGTCTATTTTTTTGGTTTAAAATATATAATTTGGATATAAGGTCTAGGATTAGGGTTTAGGGTATAGGGTTTGGGTTTAGGGTCTAGGATTAGGGTATAAGGATATAGGGTTTAGGTTTAGGGTCTAGGATTAGGGTTTAGGATTTAGGATTAGGGTTTAGGGTATAGGGTTTGGGTTTAGGGCTTTGGACTTGGGTTTATAATTTAGGGTATAGGGTTTTGAATTTAAGATTTAGGGTTTAGGGTTTATGTGGAAGCGTTAGCAGTTTATGTGGAAGCGTTAGCATCGTTAAAATTAGTATTTTTTATTTTTTATAGCTATTTTTTGTTTAATTTAATATTTTTTAATTAATAATCTATGTGGAAATTTGATTGATGCTGGGGTGAACCTAAGTTCTGTCCTTATCGTTTGGATGTTGGATTAGGTGTGAAGTGTTTTATCACATATTCACACCACGTCGTTCGTTGATATTTACATCAAAAGAGAGACAAACACAATCTAACAGAGATCACTAGCCAATGAGAGAGAGCCAACGTACGACAAAAAATCCAGGAGAACAACAAATTGCCCGAAAAAGAAATCAGATATATATGCAATATGTTTTTGTTAAAAATAATATTAATATATGTCTAATTGTTGTTGTCATTTTCTATTTGTCTCCTTGGTTTATACGATGTTTTCTATTTCTCGTTTTGTCGTTGTCAAATGATGTTCTGATTTCATATCCATTATTATAGGCATTCACCAATATTAAGCACATTCATGTTCTCGATTATTTGAACCTGACATTTGTCCATTTCTAAAAATTTGACATTTTATCAATCAGATAAAGTAGTTTTTCATGTGTTATGTCATCTCAATACTTAACTCTGTATATATACTATCATCTAATCAGTCTTACCATCTATATATGATACCAATTAATACTAGTAAATTGTTTTCAGAAATAAGATCTAGTAAAAATATACCAATAATATACATACGTGGTCTTAATCAAGTCTAGTTAACTCTTATGCTATATCTGTGTACTATAATATCACTGAATAATGACACTTGTTTAGCGTAAAGAACCGCCGCCCTCTGCACTAACTTACATATGCCTTGGTTAACTTTACTTCATTAATTTTTCCCTCTAAGCTTCATATATTAATGGTACGACTTTAGTCGTCTATCTTAATCATTTGAGCATTCACATCTGATTAATACTTTAATCAGATACCAGAATTTTACATCTATCATGTCGCCTGTCGTGTTTAATTATATTTATAACAATATAAAATCAGCTCAATAATATCGAAATTATTTGATTAGCTGTTATAACTTTTTTTAATTTGTCTATCGATCATCAGATTTCATGTCTTATTTCCGATGACACAATAACTAATTAAAAATGGATTTGACAAACCAGAAACTGCATGAACAGACTATTTTACGTAAAGCAATTAAGTAATGTGAGTTACAAAAAAAAGCATTAATTAATGTGATAATTCTTAAAAGAAAAAATGGCATGACTATCGTTGCATGCATAATTTAATTTGTGTAACAACGTTTTTAAATAATAAAAAGGTTCCGGTAACCTTTATAAATCTGCCTCGTAGTCTCTATCTCTCTATATATACATGACATCACGACATGACTCCAACTTATAACCACCAATAAATCAAGAAAATCCCTCTCCAACAAAAGAAAAATAAACACATATATATCCAAAAATAAATAAAAAGACATCACCACTTGAATGTTTTTTGTCTTAACACGGGAAAACGCATAAATGTCGAGTAAAATAGCGGCGGAGGTAGCTGCGGCTGCGGTGGTGGTGGTGAGAGAATACGATGAAGAAACCGACAAGCGTGACGTGGAGGAGATGGAACGTGAATGTGATGAGACCGGACCGCCTGGCAAACCGTTAATGGTCTCTGATTTATTAGGAGATCCGGTTCGTCGCGTCCGTCACTTTCCCTGCCATACTATGCTGGTAAATCATATTTTGACCTCTTCAACATATCAAAAAATATTACACAACACAAGTACTATATGATCATGTCTAGGTGGGTTACGGGTTGACATTAGGTACGATTCTATAACTGCAAATTTTCTTATATCAAAATTATTGGTTTGTAGGTTGCAGAGTATGGAGAAGGAAGGAAGATGGTGGGAGTTGTGAGAGGATGCGTTAAAACCGTGACTAGAGGAAACTCAATCTATGTCAAACTCGCTTATGTTCTTGGTCTTAGAGTTTCACCTTCCCATCGGTACTTTCTTTTTCTTTTCTGCTTTTAGTTATTAATGACTAATGTGAATTTTAGAAGATGACACTAAAATCAACTATTTTGTTAAAAGAAAAATCTTTTTAATGTGTTTTTATCCTCTCATGTATTTCAACAGTAATCATGCAACTACCGTTATCTAATGATCATAAAACTGACAAAGACACATTTGTTCACAAGTTCTTTTCGTTACTATTTGTTTTCTTGAAATCGTTGTTTTCTTTTATTTTTCTGTAAAGAATGAACATATACGTAACGGTTTTATGGATACACGCCTCTACACAAGGCACTTATTTAAGTATTTTATATAATTATTAACTTCGAAACAAAAACTCCCAAGTCATACAAGAATCTTGTATATAAATCCACTTAGCCTAAAATCAATTCTAAATTTTTAAGTTACATGCTATGTATGTGTGATGTGTGAGTGAGAATGTATGTTTTGCTTTCTTGAATTTCGAATTCAATTCCACATAATAAACAAAGATTAAACGTAAAGTTGATGATAGATTCCAAATTAAGTTATGTATCCAAAAGAAAGAAGTTGCCCCTTTGGTGACACTTGTATCCACCCTAGTTGATTCTACCTCTCATTTAATTAATCTCCATATAAATTATATCACTTTATTTAACTGATAAAGCATATATGATACACCACGCACTAATATATACAGAAATGAATATGATTACTCGAGCAGGAACTTAGGCATAGGAACAAAACTGGTGCAAACACTTGAAGAATGGTTTAAACAACAAGGCGCAACTTACTCGTACATGGCCACTGATTGTACCAACGAGTCTTCCATTAACTTGTTCACCAAGAAATGTGCCTACATCAAGTTCCGTACACCGACAATGCTGGTTCAACCGGTTCACGCCCATTCCAAACCAATTTGTTCAGATATCACAATCCTCCGGTTAACCACCAAAACCGCTGAATCAATCTACACCGGGGTTTTCAAAGACTCAGAGTTCTTTCCTAGTGACATCGACGCAATATTAACCAGCCGCAACAGCTTAGGAACGTTTATAGCGTTCCCAAAAGAAGAACACGGTCACAAATCTAACCGCTTAGACCGCGATTTCCCAACGGATTATGCGATATTAAGTGTATGGAGCACCAAAGATGTATTCAGGCTGCAAATGAAAGGCGTTTCCCGGTTAACTCACGCGTGCTGCTCCGGTTCGAGATTACTTGATTCTTGCATGCCGTGGATGAAACTACCCTCGTTTCCTAACGTGTTCGACAAGTTTTGGGTTTATTTCATGTACGGAATGCACATGGAAGGCAATGACGGTCCACGCCTCATGAAAAGTTTATGCTATTTTGTTCATAACATTGGGAGACACGACGAAGGATGTGGAGCTGTTGCGACGGAGATTAGTCCTTTGGACCCGGTGGCTTCGGCTGTTCCTCATTGGAAACGGCTTTCGTGGGCTCAAGACCTTTGGTGCCTCAAGAAACTCTCTGATGAACCTGAACTGTCTGATTGGAGTAGCTCAAAATCTTCTTCTTCCAACGTGATTTTTGTTGATCCTCGTGATATCTAATGAATACTGGCAAGAGGATTGTACATAGAAATGATTAAAAAAAAACTTCATGTGACATTCTACAGTTAAGACTATGTCCTGAGGTTTTGTAAGTATAAGAAAAAAAAATCTGATTTAGATCAGCTCCTCTATATCAAAAGAATATTATAAACACTTGGAGATTCTTTAACTTAGGACAATGATGGTGGGAAACCATTTAACTTTGTTGTAAATAAAAGTTATGGTAATGGGCCTAACTAAATAAAAAGCCCATTCAAGATGGTCGTAAAACCTTAGAAGAGAAACCTGACACGGCGACGTTGTCGGACCGACCGAGATGGGAAATGAGACCAAGAGCAACGGAGCTTCAAACATGGGAGGAGGAGGAGGATTCAGGGCGAAGATGGAGCACTATGTCTACAGTGGAGAAAAGAAACACGTTTTGGCAGGGATCGGGATCATCACCATCATCTTCGGCATCCCTTGGTATCTCATGAATCAAGGTCCCGTTCTTTTAGAACCCAATTCAACTTCTTTGTGTTAACAAGCTAGTTTTTACAAGGAAAGTCTAGATTTTTATTTAAAAATGTTTCATTTTGATATTGATAGTTAGATATAAGCTGTTAGATTTGTAATTCAATGAAGTAATAGCATAAGCTTAGGATTCCTAAATTAAATTTTGATTGATAGATTGACTGAACAAATTAAGTTTGATGATTACTGAGGAATGATGAGTTTTTGTTACATCTCAATCAATTTATCATATTTGGTTTTATGTATGTGACTTTTGGTTTCTTCCTTCATTGAGCTAATGTTTAGACTTGACCCTTGTTAAATTTCTCGTTTGTTTTAGGATCAAAGCATCGGTCGCACCAAGATTACATGGAAAAGGCTGATAAAGCTCGTAAAGCACGTCTCTCTTCATCTTCATCCTCTGACAAGTAGTTCTCTCCAATCCATTTTTCCTCACTACCCCACTTGGAGACCTTTTTGTAAACTCTAGTTAGATATATGTGTCCTGGTTGAACATATCTCAGTGATGCCTTGTTTTAGAGTTCAGATACGTTTCATTCACATGTACTTTAGTTTCTGTATGAAATAAGTAAAAGTTTGCTCAAACACAAAACAATGAAAAGGATAAAGAATTCCTCCTAGTTAAAAGCTTCATTCTCATAATATTTCATCTAGAACACACTGTTTCCATCTTGTGAAGGTCACAGATGATTAATAAAAGCAAACATAGACAGTACTAATAGCAATCTCCTACTTGTCTGGCCACCACTTATGTCCTCACAGAGGCATGAGCCTTCTACGTTTGTAGAACCAGAGGAACGCCAAAAATACAAGAACGCCACAGACTCCAGTAATGGTCAAAACCCATTTGAAAACACCTGGCTCTTCAAACAAATCTATCTCAAAATTCATCCCAAAGATCCCTGCCACAACCCCAAAGATGGCCACCACAAACGTCGCAGTAGTAAGCAGCAGCTCAAACTGTATCAGCTGATTCCTCACGTTATCCTGCAAGCAAACACCATAGATTCTAAAGCAAAAAATAAAGATACAAAGTATATGATCAAGATTTAAAAGGTATACATACCAATTGAATGTTGATGAAGTCTTCAGTATCATCAATGTACTCCTTTAACTGAGTTGTAAAAAAAGAAAAACAGAGGATTAAACCTGTTAATAACACAAAGGAGTGGTGTTTAGATGTTACCGAGGTTAGCTTGTTGAGAGTGCTATCAATGACAACAAAGTACGCTTCCAGCAGCATCTCTAGCTCCTCTATATTCTCATTTTCGCTTTCTGAGCTTTTCGCACTGTCGTGCCTGCTCCTTGCAAAGCTCAAGCTTTTCTCAAGTCTCCGGGAGCTAGGAGGAGAGGAAACAGGAGACACCGGCGCAGAGAAAGAGACACCATCATTTGGTAAAGACAAAGAACCTTCCATCCTCTTCTTCTTCTCTGTTAAATACATCTCCGCCATGTCCCCATCATCGTCCATCAGCTGCTCAATCTCATCCCTCACCTTCTGAACTCTTCTCGTCAACGCCACAAGCCTGCTCTTCAGTCTCCTCACACGCTCCAAGTTCACAGTACTGATCTTTGAGGTGAGCTCATCCAATAATGGATACGCCTCAATCTCCAACTCTGAGGCCTGAGCATCAAGGAAGGTACAAGCAGCTTCGAGGGCGACCTCAAGGGCCCTGAACTCGAAAGGCAAGTAATCAGGGGACGTGTCGCCTACAGAACTTGCCTTTAGTCTCTGCTGGAGCTCAACCACATAGCCAAGGACATAGTCATCTAAAGAATTCAATAGCAAAACCTCATCCGCAGTAATAATACAACGGATCTGCTCCAAGTTAACAACAATAGCCCTCTCTCGTCCCAGGATAGTGGAGGGATACACGAACAAAGGATCAAGCAGGCGCAAGTCACGTGCAGGCAAGTCGCATCTACGCATCATTGAGAACTTATCAACCTCGATGACTTGAGTATCAGCAAAAGCGTCAACGCGGATCCATGACTTGAGACCTTGTCCACGCTTCTTGAGACCTGAGACATCAAGTCCGAGGAGAGGCTGTCTCCCTGAGGAAGAAGGGCGAGAAAATGAATCTCCTCTGAGGCTTATGGACGCATCAGGTCGTGGTGGAAGCAGACGATCTTTGAGATCAGACATTGTTTGACAATCAATCTAGAGATACTACAAAACCGAGTAAGTGCATGCAAAGGATGAAACTTGATCAAATATCGAAAACTAAGAAGACGATTCAAAGTTAAAACCTTTTCGATCATACAAACGTACAAGTCATCGAGTGATTGGGACCCAATGATCAAAAAACAGAGAAAAGATCACCGAAAAAAGGTTCTCAAATTGTACATGAGAATCCACATCACTTACGTATAAAAGTTCACGCGACGGGAGACTAGAATCGAGGATTGCCTTCGTTGGATCCTTAGCTTGAGTGAAGGCGAAGAAGCAAACGCAAAGCTTGTGGAGGTTTAAAACCGAATTGCAAACCGATTCTTAACTAGTTTAATTCGGTTTATACTTAAATGTACCGGTTTAAGAGTTAACTAACATTAAACCGAATATTAACCGCTCAAAAAGTTCGGTAGATAATAAAATGATGACGGATGGACGACGTATGAAGATCTTCTCTACCTTCTTCTTTCTTAATTCTCTGTTTGTGATTCTCGTTCTGGACATTGAACTATTGCGATAATTGGAGTTCCTGTAGAGGGTGAATTCGGCATCCCTCAAGACCCGAAGAACAGACGGCCCAGCCCACTCAGGACGAAACGGTGGCTCAGTATGATAGCTCAAAACGCGCCGTCCCCGACTTAACGGCCACTCGAGATAGCATGGATTTCTCGGTCCAACGAGTTAGAAGCCCACGAAGACGATGCAAACTAGGTCACGGGAGTGCACGAAGTCAACTATATAAAAGGAAGGAAATGCAACGAGAAAAGGATCCGAAATCACTGATACTCACTGGGCGGCTAGATTAGAGTTTTACCTTTGTTAACTCGCCTTGTTGTATCTCTCCGGCAAAGCCTTCGAGGCTCCGGTACCTTTCCTTTCACGCATTTCTTTTTCTTTGTAACCGACAAAACGCTCTTCCGACCATTAATAAGACGTCTTTGCTTAAACCCACTTCTAAAACCGAACGTTCTCTCGTTCCGTACCGTTTCCCGATAAAAGAGTTCCGATCATCCTAAAGGTGACCATCAATTTCATTTTCTTTTTCATATAATTTTAAATTAGTTATGCGATTTTTGTATATCTTTCGACAATTTACCTATCTTTCCGATGATCATCATAACACTAAAAAAACGTATTTTTTTCTCCTTTCTCGAGTTATGAGTTTTCTGGTGATCATTTTGCATTACGTATCTGCTGAGTTGACGATGCCAAACTAACCCTTAATTGTATGATTTTTTGTTCAGACACAGAGTTGTGGTATTGTCTGATTTCTGATACTTACTTTTGTTTTGGGCTTTTAAGGATTTTTATGAGCTCTTAGAAGAAGCTATAGGGATGGCGTGTCTATGAACTCTGGTGGTGAAAAGCCTTCAACTTTGCGTGTTTGATTTGAGGAGAGGCCAAAACGAAGGTCGGGAGCTCGACAAGGTCTTGTTATTCTATCCTCCTGATTTAACCTTCTCCAGTCAGCTATCCGTTGTTGTCTCAGCGAAGGGCTTATCACATTCACGAGGTCAGCTTCTAGATATTTTCTCACGGATTCATTGGTTTGTCTCTTTGCGGATCATGTTCATATTGAATCTGAATATTTTTCCGGTTTATTGGAATAATAAGTGCAGACTCTTTTCTCCCCGGAGGCAGCTTGTGAGGTAATAGAAGCAGAGAGACATTCTCATCTTTTCTGAGGTAGAGCCCGATGTATGGATGGTCATGGTACATCATTCTCAACTCTTTTTACTTGTTATATAGCATTCCACATGCTTAAGGAGAACCAACTTGATCTAAACTTTGGTAGATAGTAGAGAAAAAATAAGGAGATTGAAGCCAGCCATATGGAGGATTGATGCATTGCATGCAGAAGGAAGTTCATTCCCTCTTTGTTATGTTTCACGGATCAATTAGGCCATCATTGCTGGATAAAGAACCAAGTGGAGTGCTTATCCGATCACATTTGTATCCATTCATCACAGACTTTTTAAAATGGTGCGCAAATATCCACCTATTCTACATACTAGTCCAAAAATTACAAGATTCTCATCTTTGTGAATGTGTCTCTTCAGGTACTGCAGCGGAGCATTCTCCATGAATTAAAGATTCTGCATTTCAATTTTTTTTTAATAAAGTTCTTTTCAGATGTTTAGGTTTCTTTATTACAAAGTTGAAAAGATTGATCATGTTGTCTACACTTGGTCGTAGAACTTGACCCTTGACGGTTTCAAAAGGTCAAAAATAAACTTCGAATCCAAATTAATTATCATTAGATCCAAATTCACGAAAGCTTTAAAGCTTATCCGTGAATATTTTGAGAGTTCACGTAACATAGAAATGACTTTATTTACATTTAAGAGCCATTCAAGAGACAATTTTCAACTATTTACATTGATCTTATAGTCTCTCTCTGTTGTTATTTATGTGCATTCGAATCATTACGAAGTCGTCGTCGTCGCTTCTTCAAGCGTAAGGATTCACGTGAGAGGAGTAGTCTCTGGTTCCTGCACCTTCCCACCCCATCCATTCCTCCCACGTGTCGCAATCTGGATCATTCATTCCGTTGAATCCCTCTTCATAGACATCGAATGGCTGAAACTCCTCTGCTCCCTCCATCTGATTCTTAATTTGCTTCAACACAATCTTCAAAAAGACAAAACAAAGATCATCAATACACAATGACTTGGCTTTTTTAAACCGAATGTTTGCGTAAAGACAAGACACTTACATCGTAAGCTTCGTTGATTGTCTGAAACTGCACTCCACAGTTGCTTCCTCTACAAACATCTGGATGATACTGCAACAACAGATCAGAAAGATGACAACTTTGAGAAACCCAGATAACCAAATCGATGAAAAATCGAATCTTTTAACAGATCTAAACGATTGAGCTAAGGTATAAAAAGGTCAAACCTTTTTGGCGAGTTGTCTGAAAGCTTGCTTGACCTCGTATTCAGATGAATCTGGTCGGATCCTGAGGGTCTTGTACGGATCCATTACAGAAGACGAAGAACAGACGACTCCTTTCCTGTTCAGCATCTTCGTGTTCTTTCGTCTGCTGTTCTTCAATCGAAGCGATGAAGAAGCTGAGGAGAACGAAGATCCGGGCAGACCCGAGAACCCGTTTCCTCCGATCGTTAAAGAAATAGTCATTTTTCTTGAGAATAATTTGAGTTCTAGAATAGCAAATATGAATTCTTTTTTTTTTTAGGGATTAAAGTGAAATTTAAAAAAAATGGATTTGTGGACTGGATAGGGAGAGAGGTAGAGGCAGGGAACAAATATATAGAGCCGAGAGAGAAGCGGTGACTAGTTTTCTCGTCATCTATTACTGTCCTTATCCTTATCCATTACCCTATTTTTTTTTTTTTTTCCCAAATTGTTGATATAAATGGAGAAGGGACTAAGCCCAATTACAAGGCCGAAATCCACATACACTACAAATCCGAAAAAGACAACAAGCCCACAGGCCGTCCAAGAACAGTTAATGGGCCAACGACCCAACACCCAAACCACGAGACACCCGACGACTTCGGCTGGTCCACGCGTCGAAGAGACCGGATACGTGGAATGATCAGGACCGTCGGAGCGACACGCATCGCTTCCGTCTCCACTCAACCGTCACCGCTTGGAAACATCGCCGGAACTGTCTCGCCGCAAAACTCGTTCCGACGGAGCTCATAAGACCGAAGAGCCTCCGTCGAAACCACCACCTTTCTTCAACGCTAGATCTTCTTCCCGGAGAGATGCATCGAACCAATCGAGATCTCCTCCACTTAAAGCAAACCGACAACCAATTGAAACCTATGTTACATGGAAACGGAAGCGGGTACGCGGAAGCGGAAGCGTATGGAAGCGCAGAAGCGAGATTTTTTGAAAAATTAGGAAGCGGGTACGTATTGGAAGCGTATATCCATATGTATGTATATATATGTGTATATATATATATTAAAATATAAGATTTTTTTGAAAAAAAAATTAGGACTAAAAATTATATGTTATAAATTTAAATAAATTATTTATTCATTTGTAATAATTTTGTAATGATTTCATATTAAAACTGTGAAAATAGACATAAATTAAGTTTAAAAGAAATTATTATATTAATTATTGTTAATGCTTCATAAATAATTGACACAATATATTTGAATATATGATATATGTTTAATAAAA